>NC_053023.1:752808345-753015851 GCF_003073215.2 Triticum urartu | reverse complement strand
CCCTAGAGCATGCACTAGGTGCATCAGCATCATGTGCGGAATGGTGCTAGATGCTCCACCTTAACCGTGTGGGGGCACTGGGTTTAACTGTCATGGTACAGTTGTTGCGGCGAGACAGCTGATTTCGATGAGGTGCTCATGTCTCAAGTATGCATCGAGCAAATAGCATCAAAATGAAGTAAAAGATAGAAGTATATGTTTATCTTCACATGGCTTTGTGGATCAAATAGAAGAAACAGAAAGATAGATAGACGTAGAAGATCAAGGTGCAATTCTTTAACCGTCAGAAAAGTATGTGCACTCGCAGAAAAAGTGCTACACAATGTTTGCACAATACGTTGAACAAAATCCCTTCTTTTTGAAATAAACAGAGTACATACGCATGCGCTCACATGTGTGCACATACACTCACCTCTAAGAACATGCACCCTATCACTATGAGCACCTCTGGAAGACTGAGCCGACAAGTCTTGAGATTGACTAAGTCACCACCGCCTAATTAAGAGACAAGAAAACAATTTTGATTTCTAGCTAGGTTTATTCATAACATCAAAGCCGTACTCCATCGATGCAATGTTCCCAACTTGTCTTGCCCTTATAAACTAGAAACTCAAGTGATATCCCATAAATCCTACATGCATGTACTTGATCTCGAACCTTAGACTAAAAAAATATCAATATCCATACACAAAAAATCTCAACAAAAAAGATGTGATGAATTTGGTCTGTAATTTGGCAAACCCATCGAATTAATGAACTAAGAGAGGTACATGTTTAATTTAGGCCGTGTCTCATTGTTTCATAACCATATTTGGCAATGTTTGCCTGCCAAATTGTAGTTGACTAGCAAGTCAAGAAATTGCTCGCCACAAGTTCCAAGCTTTTTTTTGGCAAATGAGTATATGAAGAGTGTAACAATTAGTTAAGGCCACAATTCGATGATTTTGCCAAATTACAGACCAAATTCATCAATGATAGTGAAACAAATAATAGCCTATTAGTGCACACACCCATGGGAATGTTTGACAAGATGTGGCTATGAACCAAACTTGTTCTTACCAAATATTAACTCTACCTGCACTCCAATTCTTATATAGCAAAAAAAATACTCAATAGTTACTTAATTAGTGAATCCAAAATTTAAAATATTTTCTTACTCCAACATTTTATCCAATTCGTGGTATGTTTGGACATTCCTATTTTTTGTCAAGCACAAGAAAGCTGCATTCTAGGGGGTAAGTTTCGATAGTATTTTCTTTCTTTGCGGATGAAGTTGCCATGTAGCTAGTCTAGTATGAATATGTGCTATACAAAAGTATTCACCACCCCTTCACTATGTGCAAATAGCGAGGAGGTGTTGCAGTCTGGTCACTCACCATCCATTGCAGGAAGACGATTATACAATGGCACTATTTTTCTACCCCTTCCTTTCTAGTTTATTAGGCTCATCAAAAAAATCTGGAATTTATAGTGTAAGGCATGCAGTAACTCATATCCCTTATTTATTTAATTACTTGCTTTGGAAATATGCAATCATCAATTACAAGCTGTTGTTTTTAATCTAATTCTTGCTCTCTCAATATGGTATTAACTAAAACCATCCAATGCATCAAGGAGGGTGATTAATACATGTAATTTAACACATGGGCTAGCATTTAATTAGACTCTCCTTGATCACAGTGATTTATGGGTTGAGTCCCATAAACTAGAAACGAGAGCATATAAACTTATCCTGGGCAGGAGAAACATTATTATATGTTGATAACAACACAAAATAAATTTAGAAATACAATGAAGTGCCATTTTTTATACACAAAGAAGACTCACTAGTCGTATGACATCATTCCATAAAGGCAATCTTACTGGAATGTTGATCTATTTAGATGGACGAACTGCCCAGGCGATTTATGCACAATCAAACTAAATTCACGGCTGCTATAATTTCAGGTATGGTCCAATTTTTAGGACAAATTTGATTGGTGAAGACCTCATTGTCTCCATGGATCCAGAGTTGAACAACTTAGTGTTCCAAAATGAGGAGAAGCTATTCCAAATTTGGTATCCAGAGTCAATCATGAGAATCATGGGAGCCGACTGCATTATTGCGACACTTGGGACCTTCCACAAGCACCTCAGGACTCTGGTACTTCGGCTCTTTGGCCCAGAAAATCTCAGGCTAGTTTTGCTCCATGAAGTGCAGCAGACGGCCCAGGCTACTCTACTCTCCTGGCTCGATCATCCTAGCATCGAAGTGAAAGAGGCAACCTCTAGTGTATGTCCTTGTATCAGCCTCTACCTATGTTAATGGTGTTGTGGTTTAAGCTAAACAACATGATTAATTAGGATATACTACAAGTTATTGTTGTTTAATAAGCAAAGCTTATATATACATGAGGGTTAAAGCAACTCCAAAATTTCCTTATCGTAGATGATATTCAGCATCACGGCAAAGCGATTAATCAGCTATGACTCCTCAAGATCGGATGGGAAGTTGTGGAAGCAATTCGACGCATTTCTTCAAGGACTACTAGCATTTCCACTTTATGTTCCCGGCACAGCATTCTACAAATGCATGCAGGTAATTAGGGACTACTACCACCCTCATATTTCCTCACATCATGACATAAATAAATAAATCCATATGAACAATTCTACTAATAGACACTCTCATCCATTGGGACTAGATCCCTCACTACATTCTAGTATAAACAATATGTCAGTACAATTGCACCCAGTAGTATTCCCACAAGACAACAATTGCACCTAGTAGTAAGGAAATAATTTGTATATATAGCCTAACTAATTGGGATCCCATGGTGCTTAGGCATGTGATTTTACACGAGAAATTCAAACTATATTTTTTACACTATTAAAAAATCATTTTCTTATATGTATGATTTCGTCATTGCCTAGGGCCGGAAGAATGTCATGAAGATTTTGTAGAAAATGCTCAATGAGAGGAAGAAGGAAACACATCGGGAGAGTGTTGACTTTATCGATCTCTTGATCAACGATATGAAGGAGAAGAAGACTATAATGAATGAGAAAATTGCATTGGATTTGATCTTCTTATTATTATTCGCGGGCTTTGAAACCACGTCATCTGGGATAACTGCGGCACTCAAGTTTTTAGCCGATGATCCTAAGGCACTACAGGAACTAACAGTAAGTGTCGACAAAGAGAAGAAGCCACTTCAGTATTTTTATCACCAGTTTTAAAAGGATATTTCTCTCTAGACATACACACTAGAATTCTTCGACCACGCTAGTAGACACACACCTACATATGTGCATTCTCTTACACACAATACACTAAGTTAGCATTTATACTTCTGTACATAGTTATTAAACAGATATACATGATTATCCGTATAGGAAATATCCATCTTACGCTTGGTTGTAGCTATACCTCAGTCTCATATGCCATCAAAAAAGTAGTCACAACTAAGTGGTATTGTATATTCCTATTACTACCAATCTACCACTAGATACCCAGTTATGTCACAAACTCCTTAGGTCATGTGAAATAAATGTGGATATAACTACATCTAATAATACCAATAGGACTTCTTGTCCATATATATAGACAATTAATTAAGTCGGGCACAATTCAAGAAAATTGTTATATATGAAATTAGGTAACTTATGTACACAAATGACTAATTAAGCTAGATTTATATTTTCCAGGAGGAGCACAACAACATTCGGAAAAGAAGGATTGATCCTGACTCTGAAATCACATGGGAGGAATACAAGTCCATGAAATTTACATCTCATGTATATAGTTTGTCTCTCTTTAGCCTTTCTTTTTCATCACATCAACCATACACACATGATGTAAACTGGTCCATTCTTATTGTGTAATTAGTGACATGAGAACTTGTACAAGTTATATTATTTCATCAGCTTCGTTATTATTTGTAGGTCATACATGAAGCATTAAGGCTGGCTAACATTGCTCCCTTAATTAGAAAAGCAACAGAGGAAGTTCATATTAAAGGTGAGAAGATTGTTCAAAGACATGAGACATGTAGGACAGTAGGATATATATGTTTGTGCGTGTATAGGGAGTGTGTGCACCCTCCTTGTAATCAGAAATTGGGGGAGAGAGACTATATATTGTAGCTATAACACTTTAACTAATGATGTCTTAATATGTCTTCTATATATGCTCGTGATTTGTGCAGGTTACACTCTTCCAAAAGGATCAAAGATCATGGTTAATCCTTCTAGCATTCATTTGGATCCTACGGTTTACAAGGATCCTAGTGTGTTCAATCCCTGGAGGTGGAAGGTTTGTCAAATTTATCAATTTCGAAGGGCTATTCCTTGTTATTCTAATAAACCGGTGCATATGTTTTTATTATAAAGAAACACAATCTAGTTGAATGATATACGCCTTTTCTAAAGTATATGATATTTTATCATAATGTGTAATAGATATTAATGTGATTTTAATTTTTTAGTTAACGTGCATCCACAACATAGCTGGAAATCTATATATTATGAGAAAATAGTAGCTCAAAACCTTTCTAATAAAGAAAAAGCAGCTCATGACCTGTAGCCTTGAAACTAAGTAATTTTTTTTTGAAGAAAAATATTTAGGCATGGAGGGTACTGGAAATATTTTTCAGGAAGGAATTACAATATAAAAAACATTGTTTCGACAAGGAACTAAAATATTGCATAATACATGGCTAGTTATAATGTTTGGTTCTTTTATCCCAATTTTTTTTCTTGACAAAGCGTTAAAAAGGAGAGTTCTAGGAAAATTTCAAACAAAGGGGGAGTATTTATTGTAATAAAAAACAACTCTCTCTCTGTCTAAAACTTGTGACAACTTTGTACACAGGATACTACTGAACCAGCTGGTGGCTCCTCAAAGGAGTTCATGGCCTTTGGAGGCGGGCTACGATTATGTGTTGGTGCCGACTTTGCTAAGCTACAAATGGCCATCTTCCTGCATTGCTTAGTTACCAAATATAGGTGAATTGCTTTTTCATGTACTCAAAATATTAATTAGTATAAATCTACCAATAATAATAAGTATTGATTGCTTCTTATTTAATAGTAGACATGTGACTGCTTACTCATGTAGTTCTAGATTTTTGCTTGCAATGTAGTTCTTAGCGGGTAACATGAGAAGTAGGAGAATGAATTTAACTTCAATGGCACAATTATGTTGTATAAACCCATTTTTATATATTTCCTTAATAGGCTTATATTATTTGTATGACTGAAAATTGCAGAATAGAAGATGGATCCTGTTTGTTGTGATTATATCCTACATGGAAGTTTCTATTTCTGTAAAATGCATTTTCTACCACTCCTTGCTCCAAAATTTATGGCTTGGTCATAACTGTGTAGTCGAATTCTATCATTGAACACTAATTGTAAAAATAATTTGTATTTGATTAAATAAAACATATGATAAGTATTCATATAACATAGTTTAACAATATAATTTTATAATCATTTAAATGCATGTTCGTAAAAAATCAACTATCAAAGTTGCTAGCGCCAATAGAATCCTAAGCACGAACTGTTATACATGCAAGTTTATTAGCGGATAACTAGTTTTTAAGATTACTGCTACATCCATGGATGTAATTAACATGGATCGTCTTAAATGTGTTCAGTACAAAAATTAGAATATAGTACAAAAGTAGAATATTGTACATAGATCTTGACTCTCTAAATTTTAAACTTTATATAGTTGGAAAGCGGTCAAGGGAGGAACCATGGTGCTTTGTCCTGGACTACAGTTTCCTGGTGGTTTTCACATACAACTTGTCCCAAAAGCTTGATGCGTGGATGTTACTGCTTCAATACGTTCAAGACCTCTTAGCCTCTGGAGGATTCACAATATAGTCGTTTATACAGATCTCTAGTATGGTATCATGTCCATGTGTGGCTATGGATTAGAATAATAATGTATAAACATTGGTCAAACCATTATTTGTCAAAAGCTTGTATAGTGAAAGTGCATGTGCGGTTTCTGCTTGCTCTTCCGTAGAAGCGTTGGGATACTCCCAAGTGTAAGCGGTGAGTGTGGTCGCAATGGTGACGGCGATAACAATGCTAGTGAACTGAGGTTCTCCTATTTAGTTCCAACAGTGCCCTCGCTATCTCTGTATATTCAACTCGTTGTGAGCTAAGGCTTTGTAAACATGTTGAATGTCACCAAAGAGAATGCCAACGTGTGGTTTTGATTGACCAAGAGAGCTTATCATTAAGTCAAAACGATTGGGTAAACAATACACCAAAAAAGTACAGCAGCATTTTCTACTTGGTAAATAATGCAAGAAATATGCCACCTTTTCCAATGATTAATTTGCAGTATGTCAATGTGTTCTTTGGAGCATGCCATGAGAAAGAAAGAAAAGGAAAACAGATGCCTAGTTTACAATCCAACAACTGCTCGCACAGACTAATTGTTTTTACATGGCCCTCCAATTTGTACACCTAAATAAATAAATACCCTGCACTTTCTGAGTTGGTACCGAGATCCAACATTTGTATACATAGAAACTCCAAGGGCAACACTGAGTGATAACAAGGTTCACCAACATGGCTACATCCCCGGGACATGACTACGCGGCGCTCCCCTCATGTACTAAGAGTCAGTTCTTGGTCGGCAAAAAATAAGCTGCCTCTCAGCTTAAAAAATAAGCCGCTCCTAAAATTTGTTGAAGCTTCTATATTAGTTATCCCATTAATAGTTCAGAAGCCCCAATAAGAGGAACGACTTATGGAAAGCTTGGGAGGAGGCGGCTTATTTTTTTAAGCCGCCAAAAGAACTGGCTAAATCACATGATACATATTGACAATAAACCCTTCCAAGGCCACTAGTGCTTCTGCATGCCGCGGGACAGCCAGTCCAGGCACCCCTGCATGAGGTGCCTTGACCGGCCCCCTCATGATTTTTGTCTTGGCCTACAACTTTATTTTACACCGTATGCACTTTTTAGAATGGGACGAGCATAATATTTTAAATGCATGAATAGATTGTTAAATATCACAATCATTGTGAATGAACTAATTCTTTAAAGAAAAATCCTGAACATTTGGTATATAATATAAACATTTTACAAACAATGACATGAACATATTTTTGAAACAGATGAACACTTTTTTTTGAAATGTCGAGAACATTTTATTCTATGCTATGTTTTTTTTCAAAATTACATGAGCATTTTTTATATTATATTAATATTTGTTTTAAAATGTCAAAAAACATATTTTGCAACATGTGGTTTTTTCGCATGCCGCGGGACAGCCGCCAGGCACATACCATGGGTGCCTTGGCCGCGAATGAACTAATCTTTTAAAAAAAATCCTGAAACATTTGGTATATTATATAAACATTTTACAAACAATGACATGAACATATTTCTGAAACACATGCACTTTTTTTTGAAATGCCGAGAACATTTTATTCTATGGTATGTTTTTTTTCAAAATTACATGAGCATTTTTTATATTGTATTAATATTTGTTTTAAAATGTCAAAAAACATATTTTTGCAACACGTGGTTTTTTAATATACACTGAACATTTTCTAATAAATGTGAAACATTTAGAAAATAACATTGTTCAAATACACGTCGCATGCTGTACATTTTTTATACAGGCTGAACATTTTTCAATGCATGATGAACATTTACAAAATACATGTTTGAACTTTTTTGGATATATGTTAAACATTTTTCAAATATATGCTGAGAATTTTTTGAATTCGTGTGAAACATGTTTTTGAATGGTACAAACATTTTTATTAACATTTTTCGAATGTACAGTGAACACTTTTAGAAAACTTAAATAATTAAGTATATATATATATATTTCGAATATTTCGAAAATACAAACCAAAGAATAAAAGAGGAAAATGAACGAACATATAGAAGGAAAAGAGAATAAAGAACGAACAGACACCGGAGGCCAGTACTGTGCCGGCCCAATAGTAGCGAGGGGAGCGAACCACCGACGCGAGAAAAAGCGCTGCCCCAATCAGCTACGCCTCGCTTACTGCGAGACGGACGTTCGCCTCGCCCCAACAATCGTATGTAGCGGGCAATCCAGTAACTGTCATTAGTTTTTTTTAAAACTAGGTAATTACCCCACCGCGTTGCTGCAAAAACATAAAGATTAATTACAGATGACTTACATATGAAGGAAAAGATCTAAATAAAAAGCTACTAATTTTATTATATAAATATTCCGTACTTGCATTATGTGTAAATCAAGGCATTTCACAACCTTTTGGAAGTAAATAAATTAAATAATTATCTACGTATGGCCAGTGACAAAAATAAACATATTGGTATGGTTTGCGTGGGCTGAAAAATATATTAGAGTATGGTGGAGTGGGATGCTTGCATGTTGAGAGAATTAATGATAATGAAATATGGTTTGCATGAGCTGAAAATATTGTTAGTGGATGCTGATGTGGCACACTTGGTGAGGTGGATGACATGCATGTTGAGAGAATTAGAAGTACTACATGGGTTGAAAAATATTGTAAGTGAATGCTGACGTGGCACACTTGATAAGGTGGATGGCTTGCATGTTGAGAGAATTAGAAGCAGTGGGGGATCAACTATTTAAGTATTGTAGATTTGCGGGGAAGTGCCATTTTTTATCTTTTATTTTTCCCTTTATCCCCTCAGAAAAAAAATCATTTCAAAATTTGCTTAGTTAAATGTTCAAGAAAATTAACCATGCATTAAAATAATTCATGGAACGTAATAATTTTTTCACTTAATTTTAAAAACTGTTCATACTACCTTTGAAAACAAATTTTACTTATACTCTGAAAATGTTCACATGTTCAAAAATATGTTCATGACATATTTTTAAAATGCTCATGTAAATGTACAACTTCGTTTGAGTATTTGTAAATAATGTTTGTGCCATACAAAAATTGTTCATGTCATTGAAAAAATAGTCATGTGTTTAAAAATATGTTACATGACATGTTTTAAATGTTCATGAAATATAAATATTATTAGAGATGCGGGACTAACCTCGGGAGGACGTCGAACCAATGGTGTGGAGGTACCCATATCCGGCACGGCCGAACATCCGACGATGCTACCGTTATTAAGCACGGGCAGGCTGGCCACACCCTAAGGGAAGAGGCCGTAGGTGGCCTGGCCTTGTTGCTCACAAATTTGAGCGAGGATGTCTTAAGAAAAGAAAAGAAATTTGAGCGAGGTGGGTGATGCACTGCTCAATCCAAGCCTTCTGGGACATCATCCACCCGCGACTGCTTTCTCTCTTGCAGCCCTTTCATAGCAATGGTCTTTATGTTTGGACGCTAACTGAGGCATCCATCACTCTTCTCCCAAAAAGAAAAAATGCCAACACCTTCTAGGATTTCAGACCAATCAGTATCATCTCGAGATTCATGAAAATCATTTCAAAGAAGAGGAACAAACATTGTCTTCAGCTTGAACGAACCCACCAAGCATGCAACTTGAATCCTTTGACATACACACTAGAATTCTTCGACCACGCTAGTAGACACACACCTACATATGTGCATTCTCTAACACACAATACACTAAGTTAGCGTTTATACTTCAGTACATAGTTATTAAACAGATATACATGATTATCCATATAGGAAATATCCATCTTACTCTTGGTTGTAGTTATACCTCTGTCTCATATGCCACCAAAAAAGTAGTCACAACTAAGTGGTATTGTATATTCCTATTACTACCAATCTACCACTAGATACCCAGTTATGTCACAAACTCCTTAGGTCATGTGAAATATATGTGGATATAACTACATCTAATAATACCAATAGGACTTCTTGTCCATATATATAGACAATTAATTAAGTCGGGCACAATTCAAGAAAACTGTTATATATGAAATTAGGTAACTTATGTACACAAATGACTAATTAAGCTAGATTTATATTTTCTAGGAGGAGCACAACAACATTCGGAAAAGAAGGATTGATCCTGACTCTGAAATCACATGGGAGGAATACAAGTCCATGAAATTTACATCTCATGTATATAGTTTGTCTCTCTTTAGCCTTTCTTTTTCATCACATCAACCATACACACATGATGTAAACTTGTCCATTTTATTGTGTAATTAGTGACATCAGCACGTGTATAAGTTGTTTTATTTCATCAGCTTTGTTATTATTTGTAGGTCATACATGAAGCATTAAGGCTGGCTAACATTGCTCCCTTAATGTTTAGAAAAGCAACAGAGGAAGTTCATATTAAAGGTGAGAAGATTGTTCAAAGACATGAGACATGTAGGACAGTAGGATATATATGTTTGTGCGTGTATAGGGAGTGTGTGCACCCTCCTTGTAATCAGAAATTGGGGGAGAGAGACTATATATTGTAGCTATAACACTTTAACTAATGATGTCTTAATATGTCCTCTATATATGCTCGTGATTTGTGTAGGTTACACTCTTCCAAAAGGATCAAAGATCATGGTTAATCCTTCTAGCATTTATCTGGATCCTACGGTTTACAAGGATCCTAGTGTGTTCAATCCCTGGAGGTGGAAGGTTTGTCAAATTTATCAATTTCGAAGGGCTATTCCTTGTTATTCTAATAAACTGGTGCATATGTTTTTATTATAAAGCAACACAATCTAGTTGAATGATATACACCTTTTCTAAAGTATATGATATTTTATCATAATGTGTAATAGATATTAATGTGATTTTAATTTTTTTAGTTAATGTGCATCCACAACATAGCTGGAAATCTATATATTATGAGAAAATAGTAGCTCAAAACCTTTCTAATAAAGAAAAAGCAGCTCATGACCTGTAGCCTTCAAACTAAGTAATGTTTTTTTTGAAGAAAAATATTTAGGCATGGAGGGTACTGGAAATATTTTTCAGGAAGGAATTACAATATAAAAAACAATGTTTCGACAAGGAACTAAAATATTGCATAATACATGGCTAGTTATAATGTTTGGTTCTTTTATCCCAAATTTTTTTTCTTGACAAAGCGTTAAAAAGGAGAGTTCTAGGAAAATTTCAAACAAAGGGGGAGTATTTATTGTAATAAAAACAACTCTCTCTCTAAAACTTGTGACAACTTTGTACACAGGATACTACTGAACCAGCTGGTGGCTCCTCAAAGGAGTTCATGGCCTTTGGAGGCGGGCTACGATTATGTGTTGGTGTCGACTTTGCTAAGCTACAAATGGCCATATTCCTGCATTGCTTAGTTACCAAATATAGGTGAATTGCTTTTTCATGTACTCAAAATATTAATTAGTATAAATCTACCAATAATAATAAGTATTGGTTGCTTCTTATTTAATAATAGACATGTGAGTGCTTACTCATGTAGTTCTAGATTTTTGCTTGCAATGTAGTTCTTAGCGGGTAACATGAGAAGTAGGAGAATGAATTTAACTTCAATGGCACAATTATGTTGTATAAACCCATTTTTATATATTTCCTTAATAGGCTTATATTATTTGTATGACTGATTATTGCAGAATAGAAGATGGATCTTGTTTGTTGTGATTATATCCTACATGGAAGTTTCTATTTTTGTAAAATGCATTTTCTACCACTGCCTGCTCCAAAATTTATGGCTTGGTCATAACTGTGTAGTCGAATTCTATCATTGAACACTAATTAGTAAAATAATTTGTATTTGATTAAATAAAACATATGATAAGTATTCATATAACATAGTTTATGAAAGTGCGTTATATCGACTAGAGGGGGGTGAATAGGCGATTTTTATGAAATTCTTCACTGAGGAATTTGCCGGTGCGGAAATTCCTTAGCGAAGAACTACTAGCAGCGGAATAAGTACTCAAAAGTAAACATAAAAGAATATAAGCATAGTCATCATGATGAAATGAAACAGGCACAGAGTACAGGAAGCGTAATCACAGGATAACACTGGATGAAGACAAACAGACTGAAGAAATTGAACTGAGGAAATTGAGAAAGTCTTCAGTCAAAGTATTCAAACACAGAGATGAAGAAACACACAACACAGTTATGAGGAAATGAAAGAGTTGAGGGAATAGAACCAGTAAGCTTGGTGAAGATAATGATTTGGTAGACCAGTTCCAATTGCTGTCTCAGTTGTACATCTGGTTGGAGCGGCTGAGTATTTAAACTCGAGGACACAAAGTCCCGGACACCCAGTCCTGAACACGCAGCTCAGGACACCCAGTCTCACCGTATTCTCCTTGAACTAAGGTCACACAGACCTCGTCCAATCACTCATGGTAAGTCTTCAGGCGACTTCCAAACCTTCACAAACTCGGTCACTTAGCGATCCACAATTCCTCTTGGATGCTCTAGACCATGACGCCTAACCGTCTGGAAGAAGCACAGTCTTCAAAGGTAACAAGCATCGGAT
Source organism: Triticum urartu (assembly GCF_003073215.2). Taxonomy (NCBI): domain Eukaryota; kingdom Viridiplantae; phylum Streptophyta; class Magnoliopsida; order Poales; family Poaceae; genus Triticum; species Triticum urartu. Next base: position 753,003,465 of record NC_053023.1, on the reverse strand, counting down.
CAACGCAGGATCAATCTCTTTAGTGATGCTCAATCACTTGGGGTTTGTAGGTGTTTGGGTTTTGGGTTTTTGGTTTTTCCTCACTTGATGATTTTCGCTCAAAGTCCTCAGAGGATGGGTTCACTACAAGAAATATGTCAACTTATGACCACCACTATTGGTCACTGAATGGTCACAAATTTCCATTTATGACCTTTTTGTGACCAAAAACATAAGGTCAAAAGTTGGGCGTCGTAAACTGACTATAGCGACCTTTCTTCTGGAATGGTCGCAAACGTTTATGACCAAAATATGTCCACTGTGGCGTTTTGGTCACTAGCAACCTCTCCAGGCCACGTAGGCATCCAGCGTGGCAAGCTGAATTGGCACAAGATTCAGCCCGGTCCAATTCAGTTTTCTACATGGGCCTAGCCCAACAATTCGGCCTTTTTACTGTATATTTTTTCTATGAATTTTGTCTAGCTACATGGGCCTGGCCCAACAATTTGGCCTTTTTTATATTTTGGGCCATGGCCTTTTTAGTTTTTCAATATATATTTTTCAATCTGGTCCCACAAGTCAAATGGGTCCCACTTGTCATAATCTCCTATATTGGTCCCACATGTCAAAAATGTGAGCATTGTTTAGATTATTTTCACAAATGGGCCCACTAATCAGGTTTCCATTTCACACGTCTTCAAATCACACAAATAATCCATATTTTAAATAGAACAGAAAAAATGTAGAATTTCTTAGGCCTGGAGCTACTGTACAAAGTCTATTACAATTTGTGCATAGTCTATTACAACCCAGATATGCCTACTATTACAGTACTATAATATTTACAGTTTATTACAGTCAAACAGAACAAATCTTTGCTGCTAGGGCTACACGCCGCTTCGAACTTGAAATTTCCTAGGCCTGGAGCTCCTGTAAAAGGGTGAACACAAAGGCATTAGAGTACCATCTTCATTCCTGGAGTAGATATTCAAACCTCCAGGTTTAGTGTATAGAAAATCTAGAAAATATATATTTAACAAAATTTCACAGAAATGCAGATGTCTATAATATAGTGAAGATGTAATCACAACAATTGATGTATTCATGAGAAGCAGCAACTAAAAGAATTCTACAATCTTTCATAGCAAGATATTGTATATTACTGTACTATGATGTATTGTATATTACTGTACTTCAGATGTATTGCCACACCAAATTCTACAAGACGTCTGAAGTACAGTAATATACAATACATCATAGCAAGCTGACTGGACGAGTTTAGTTTGAACAACCCACTAAACAATTTAGCAATAAGAGCATACAACTACAGCAAAACAGAGCATAATTCAGTTCTAATATGCACAACTAAAACAACTCCAATTTTGGTTTTAATATGTATACAGCACGCATCATTGACCACGGAGCATACGGCCACAGCAAAACAAGGGAGCAATTCAGGGAAAGGAATACTACAGTTGCTTGAGACATGTGCTACTCGCTCGAAAGTAATCAGTAACCAACGAGTCAATAAAAGTGTGCAAGTAGGCCACTCTACCCAGTGAGATTAATACACTACAGAATCTATCTAAGACAAGACCACCACCGACATTAAATTGTACTATATTTCTGGACAGCAAACTAAATAGACGGCTGCTCTCAAACCATACATCCAAACGAAACAAACGAGTACTCTACAGAAACCTTAGAGCATGCTTTACAACTCATATGTAGAGGCCAACTTGAAATTATGAGCATAACAAACTCGTTTTTCAGTTAGAAGCTCGCTGCCCAAAACTATCAGGTAGTGCAGTTTTTTAACTGAACCAAATTTAGTTTATGGAACGGCCAGAGAAATCCAATTCTACAGGAGACATCATATTCCTAATCATCATACATTTGCCATGCAGATCAACCAATTCTTCTTGAAAAATGAAAATTACAGCAGTGATTCTGAAATGGCATTTACCTTCCATATCAAAGATGAAGCGTTCCCTTCTTTTAACTTCTTCAACCTAGAGCTCCTGTAGAAGAATGAAAATGATCGTTATCATGGCTGCCAATTCAAAATGAAAGCAATACCTTCCAACAGAGAACAGCTAGGAAAAGAATAATTAACAGAATAATAAATAGATACACAAGCAGCTAGGAGTCGATCCTGAAGCATGAGGGCATGGATAACAGTAGCAACCATGAGGAGTAAATAGTAGCAAATATTATATTGGTGGAAAAAGGTAAATACCAGCAAGCTCTAAGAAGACTCCAAGAGCTTGATGGCTCACAATACAATCATGTTTTCGATAACAAATACTACTAGAATCAAGGCACTGAACATATTCTAAGAAGTATCAACATCATGGAAGTAAAAATTAGTAGTAGCAGCTAGCAGGACATCACTCGAACACAACGTAATTATCATTTGAACAATCGAGACAACAAGTTACAGAACAAGCATGTATTGACAGGATAGTTATCAATAGTATAGAACAGAACTAAATCAAACAGAACTAAATATGCAAACGACAAGTGTACAAAAGCTGTATATACTGATACATACATGCTAACTGATTTCTGTTTGGCCTTTAAAGCATTAGTATGCTTGTTACTCTTTTAGAGAGACATGTATGTATATGGTCCTTTTTGCGCCTGTGGTTGCAAGCATATGCAGAAGAAGCAACTGCCGGGCCATTTTTGACTTTTGATTTGAACACAAGGCTAATCCTCAGCCAGAAAAAATGATGTGCTCAGAGAGAACCTGCTGGCTAGAGAATCTGGCTAACGGTCAGCCAGTAAAAACAAGTGCTCAAACCTAAGAATCTGGCTGGATAACTCGTATCGGACCTTCTTATGCACTACTAGGCGCATCAGATTTTTGCAACCCGCTAGCGTACTCCTACTCAACAAACCAATAGTCGGAAATGTGGTAAAACAAACAGACAAGATATCTGCCCTCGATTGAATCAGTAGATAGCTCTAGGAGATCACCAGGTATGGTTCCGAACAGCATAATTTATCTTCCTACAAGACCATTATGCTACACTAGACCAACACTTCTCCATCCCAAATCAGTGCTAGCTTCTGTATCCCTCGTTAAAGTGTCAAATTTTACCTGAACCAGGGCAGTGGCGACCGCGAAAACCACGTACAGGTTAATGATCTGCGGAGCAGGAGAAGCACATCAGTAACCCGGCAGTTGACAGTGGCAGAGGAAAGAAAATACTACCAGGGAAAGAGAACGAAATTTACCTTGAGATTCGTGGGCGTGGCGGCGTAGGCCTTGGTGAGGGACTGGACCAGGAGCTTGGCATCCCCCGCGGCCTTCGGCATCGATCCTTGCTTCCTCCGCTTCGAGCTAGTAGATCAGAGTTCAAGAAATCAGATCACGACGGAGGACGGACAGCGCGGCTCTCAGATCTAGAAACCCGGCCGCGAATGGGGCGTGGGGTTCGGGAGAGAGAGGGCCGAGAAGGACCGGGAAGGATCCAGCCCCAGGGCGGAGGCGGGAGAGATCTGCGCGAGGGAGGGGAGGAGGAGACTGGCCTGTGCTGTGCTGGGGAATTGCGAGCTCCGGCAGATTCCGAGACTTCCTTTCTGCGGGTTTATTGAGCTGATGGAAGGGGGGCTGATCTCGAGGCCCAAATGGCCCTGCGATTTGAGCTCCGACGAGGGGAGGGGGGAGGGAGGCGACCCCCATCACCATGGCTGCCAAATCCCTCCCTCCGGATCGAGGCTGTGTCCGCCAGATCGGTGTGGCCAAGGCTGCCAATCTGCCTCGCCTGCTCGAACTCGGCCTCGAGGAGAGGAGGTGGTGGCCATCGACGGTGGGGATGGGGGGCGACGGCGGCGTCCATCTCCGCCTGGATCACGCGCGGGGGGGTAGGGGGGGGGGAGGGGAATTGGCTCGCGAGATTTGTTTGCGAGGGGGCAACTCGGACAGGAGGGGTGGTGGAAGGAAGGATGGCCGGTGCTGGGGGTGATGAGGAGGTCGGCGGCGGCGGGGGTGGGGGAGGCCGGCGGCGGGGTTGGGATGGCAGAGAGAGGGAGGTCTGGGTCGGGGACAGGGGGATCTGGGAGGAGGTGGCGGCGGTGAGGAGCTGAGGGAGGAGGAGTGTGGGTACGGGTTAGGGTTTGGGCTGCGGATGGATGGCTGGATGGAGAGGTGGAGAGTTGGACGGATGGATGGGCGCCATGTCATCGATCCGTGTGACAACTAAACCCACCAATGAGAATAGAGCACATATAATTGTGTTTTTCTTTTGTTTTTCTTCTACTTTTACACATGAAAAAAATCAAAAAATGGTCTCACATTATGCACAGGATTGTATCTTGAATGGAAAACAATGTTGCCTAAGAAATTTTTCATTTTCGTTGCATGAAATATTCATTTTCCATTTCTCGAGTGCTCAAAATGAGTTTTTTTGTGAAGAACATACCAAATATTTGTTGCAAAATTGTATCAAATCATTTTTCTAAAATACTAGACCATATTTAATATACAAATAACCAAATGGTTGGGTGTCAAAACTTTTAATCCACCTCTCGTGAAAAAGACAAATTTCCGCCGATTCAGCTGGAAGCGGGTCAAATTTGAACTACAGTTGCCTCATAGTTTGCTATTTATTTTTTCCAAAAATCATTTCTAGGTACATAAGTATCTATTTAATCAGAGAAACATCAAAAGTTTTCCAAGATTCAACCACTAGCTAGGAACGGTCAAGCCCGCCGTTTTGACCGCATTTTGAAACGGGCATAAAAAATTCAAAAAAAAAATCAAAAAATTGGAAAACCTTCGCATTGTGTCATTATATGTGATCAAGTTTCCAGGAAAAATAATAAACTTGTAATACGGTAATTATTTTAAAAAAGTGTTCTTAGAAATGAGCTATCATGTGTGAAGATTCATGGATTTCAACCCAAACGCTCAATCTCATGGTCACATTCATGGCATAGTTTGTTCAAATGATCTCATATTGTGCACAAGGGTGCATCTTGGAATTCCAAACAATGTTGCCAAAGGGAGTTTTCATTTTCTTTGCACGGAAAATTCATTTTCCATTTTTCGAGTGCCCGAAATGAGGTTTTTTTGTGAAGGACCTACCATATATTTGTTGCAAAATTGTACCAAATCATTTTTATAAAATACTAGACCATATTTAATGCACAATTGACAAAATGGTTGGGTGCCAAAAGTTTTGATCCACCTCTGGTGAAAAAGACAAATTCCCGCCGATTCAGCTGGAAGCGGGTCAAATTTGAACTGCAGCTGCCTCATAGTTTGCTATTTATTTTTTCCAAAAATTATTTCTAGGTACATAAGTATCAATTTAATCAGAGAAACATCAAAAGTTTTCCAAGATTCAACCACTAGCTAGGAACGGTCAAGCCCGCCGTTTTGACCGCATTTTGAAACGGGCATAAAAAATTCAAAAAAAATCAAAAAATTGGAAAACCTTCGCATTGTGTCATTATATGTGACCAAGTTTCCAGGAAAAATAATAAACTTGTAATAAGGTAATTATTTTTAAAAAGTGTTCTCAGAAATGAGCTATCATGTGTGGAGATCAATGGCTTTCAAGCCAAATGATCAATCTTATGGCCACATTCATTGCATAGTTTGTTCAAATGATCTCATATTGTGCACAAGGGTGCATATTGGAATGGCAAACAATGTTTCCTAAGGAAGTTTTCATTTTCTTTGGACGAAAAAAACATTTTTCATTTTTCGAGTGCCCAAAAGGAGTGTTTTTTGTGAAGGACCTCCCAAATAATTGTTGAAAAATTGGACCAAATCAATTTTATAAAATACTAGGACATATTTAATGCACAATTGACCAAATGGTTTGGTGTCAAAAGTTTTGATCCACCTCTGGTGAAAAAGACAAACTTCCACCGATTCAGCTGGAAGTGGGTCAAATTTGAACTGTAGCTGCCTTGTAGTTTGCTCTTTATTTTTTCAAAAATCATTTATAGGTACATAAGTATCTATTTAATCAGAGAAATACCAAAAAAATTCCAAGATTCAACCACTAGCTAGGAACGGTCATTCCCTCCGTTTTGACCGCATTTTGAAACGGGCATAAAAAATTTAAAAAAAATCAAAAAATTGGAAAACCTTCGCATTGTGTCATTATGTATGACCAAGTTACTAGGAAAAATAACAAACTTGTAATACGGCAATTATTTTAAAAAAGTGTTCTCAGAAACGAGCTATCACGTGTGGAGATCAATGGCTTTCAAGCCAAATGATCAATCCTATGCCCACATTCATGGCATAGTTTGTTCAAATGATCTCCTATTGTGCACAAGGGTACATATTGGAATGGAAAACAATGTTGCCTAAGGAATTTTTCATTTTCGTTGGACGAAAAAACCATTTTCCATTTTCCGAGTGCCCGAAAGGAGGTTTTTTTGTGAAGGAACTACCAAATAATTGTAGCAAAATTGGACCAAATCATTTTTATAAAATACTAGGCCATATTTAATGCACAATTAACAAAATGGTTGGGTGTAAAAGTTTTTGATCCACCTCTCGTGAAAAAGACAAATTTCCACCGATTCAGTTGGAAGCGGGTGAAATTTGAACTGCAGCTGCGTCATAGTTTGCTATTTATTTTTTCAAAAAATCATTTCTAGTTACATAAGGACCTATTTAATCATAAATACATGGTTTGGTGGCGATACGTCGAGGTTTGGGCGGTGGCCGAGGGCCCCAACTCTAGAGCGCGTAAACTCGCATGCCCGTCGCGTGGTCACCGCGTGACCGTAATGTTGCCATGTGTTCTGGGCGGCCTAGGCATGTCTAGTGGGTTGGGCACTCCCCAGGTTGGTGCTAGGAAGAAAACTACAACATAAGATTCTCACGAGGAGACCGATCGGTGCTCAAACATGAATTAGCAGCCAAGTGTTTGATTAGCGGTACGGGAAATGCACATGGCCAATGGGCGTGAGTTTTGGATGAGGATGATCATCTACTAAGGAGAATGTCTTCACAAATTTTGAGCTCAAAAGGAGGATCCTAGGTGGTACTTGCTTTGCAAAGTACCACGCTGGAAAAAAATATGAATGTTGAAGCTGGGCTCAAAATAATGAATGGAGTGAGCTGAAATTTTGTGGAGGATGGTTATTTGGGCATAGAAAAGCATTGTAGAAAATTGATACCATTTGGACATGCCAAAGTAGTACTTCCTTCACAATGCTCTTCTATGGACAGAAACTTGGGAAAACTAGTGAGAGAGATCGGATGAATGAAATGAGCTCAATGTTGGTGTAGGTAAGTTACTTAGGTATGGTCATGCTCTGGTAAATTTTCAGATCATTTGGGTAACCCTAGCTAGTACTTACTTCACAAAGCTTCTCTCGAGGTAGAAACTTTGGAAATTTCCCGAGAAAGATTTACTAGGAAAATTGAGCTGAATATTATCATGTGGCAATGATTTGGGTATGGAAGAGTGTCCGAAAAGTTTGAGGGTAATAGGAGGGGTCTGTATAACACTTGCTTTGCAACGTGCCAATTTGGCCATAAAATATAAATTGAACCTGGGCTCACATAGATGATTTGACTGAGCTGCAATTTGGAGGAGGGTGATAATTTGGGCATATGAAGGAACTGTATAAATTTCATGTCATTTAGAGATATAAAAAGGTACTTCCTTCACAACGCTTCTAGGTGGACAAAAACTTTGGAAATTTGCCGAAGAAGATTTGCTAGGCAAATGGAGCTGAATTTTGTCATGCGGTAATGATTTGGATAGGAAAGAGTGCCCAAAAATTCCGAGGGCAATCAAGAATATATAAATAGCACTTCCTTCATAAAGTGTTGTTGTGAACAGAATAGGAAAATGAATATTGTTGAATTAGTTTTGAACTAGGCAAGGAAGGATTTTTACATATTTGATGAAGATATGCCCCAAAGAATTTATGAGATTTTTTTGGGAATTTTGGGAATGATAGAAATATAGGTTGCTTCACAACCTAGGGCAAAAACTGCCACATGGACATGACACATAGGCAAAACTGATGAGATGGCACCTAGTCATCACAACCCACCACAATCTACAGGGCTATGACCATCTATATTGGTCATTAACAACTAGAAATAAGGCAGCGGACTAGCACTTTTTGCTTTGTGACCATTTCGTGTAAGGAAATTACGACCTTTCTGACCAAAATGGTCGCAATGGTTTAGGGTTTGGAGCCCCCTGAAGAGCTTTTGACCAATTGGTCTAAAATGGTCATAAATTTATGACCAATTCTTCGAGGGTCACTGACAGAAGGTCATAAGTTGACATATTTCTTGTAGTGGTTGCTCTCAAATGACAAGTGTCAGTTTCTCTCGGAGCAGCCAATCAGCTAGTGGTTGTAGGCGGCGGCTATTTATAGCCTAGGGAGCAGCCCGACATGATAAGACATAAATGCCCTTCAATGATATGACCGTTAGGTGGATAGATATTTTGGGACAGCTGGCGCATAGCAGAGCAACGGTCGGAATTTTGAGTAGCAAAATCCTCACGGCTATCATGTTCCTCACTGTGTAGGCAATCCGCACTGGCGAATTCCTAACTCCTCAGTCAGGACAAATTCCTCAGAGACCAGAAGAACTTCGTCTCTGTCACTGAAGAAATTGACTGAACTGTATGAGATTTCCAATGGCTTCACTCGAAGGGATTGGTAGGTGTAGGATTTTGAGTTGAGCATCACATGGAAATTTTTCCTTAGTATTTCCTCGACCCCCTTTAACAGTACGGTGTTTCCTATGACTCAAGGAAGAAAAAAACAAAACTATGAAAATGAAAGTCTTCAAGCTTCATATTCCTCGCATGAATATCAAGTCTTCACGGACACACCAATTTCTTCACTTTCAAAGTCTTCATGAAAGTCTTCAGAAATACCAAAATCTTCAGTCAAAGATATTCATTTTTAGGGGTCGACTTTTCCTGTAAATATCAAACTCCTCATAGACTTATAGACCTGTGTACACTCACAAATGCATTAGTCCCTTAACCTATAAGTCTTCAATACACCAAAATCACTAAGGGGCACTAGATGCACTTACAATCTCCCCCTTTTTGGTGATTGATGACAACATAGGTTAAGTTTTCAACGGGGATAAACATATGAAGTGTAACTACTGATATTGAGGAATTTGATTGCAAGATATAGAAGAACTCCCCCTGAAGATGTGCATAGTGAGGAATTTGCTTTTGAAGCAATGCACACTTGAAGAGTTGAATCATGGAGATCTCCCCCTATATCTTGTAATTCATACAGGCATTTAACATATAATATGAAGAATTTGAAATGCATGATGAAAATATGGTGCCTGATGAAATTCAGCATGCATTCAATAATATTAACGAGGAATAAGCATGCAGAATAATGCATCAATAGTATCAGAGCACAGTGCATCAAAAGTATCAGTGCACCATCGGGTTTAAGATTACAACTCGATCCAATAAAGTTTTAGAAGAACGAGAGTTGTAACTTAGCAAAAAAACGCCCATATAGTAGACCCGCTTGAAGACTAACTCATATTTCTCCCCCTTTGTCATCGAATGACCAAAAGGATCGAAAATGAGGACTAACGCCCCTGAAGATAATCATGTTGATGAAGGAGCGCCAGTGTTGTTGGGGTCGTTTGTTGATGTAGGGCTTGCCGCAGTGTCGTCCAAATCTTCATGTTCATTAGTGTCGTGCGATGAAGAATATGAGCTGGCCACCAAAGAAGGAACCTTGACCTTCTTGAATTTCTTCGATGGAGGTGCAGACCAGGCAAAATCTTCTTTGAGACCCATGTTCTTCAGATCTTCTTCACCATACAGATGTGACAGGATTGCCCAGGTGCGACCGAAGACTTGATGGAGGTAGTAGTGGTTTTTCTTCAATGCATTGTGTGTGGCAGTCATGTTGTGAAGAAGTGAACCAAACTGACATGTAACCCATTTGTGATTTCGATCCACCTTCTGGTGAAGACTAAGCAGAAGTTCACGGTCAGTCATCACACGCGGAGCAGTGGCTTGAGGAGTGGACTTGGGTGCATTGGCAGAGTCATGTGTGGTAGAGTCATCATTGGTGGAATAAGATGCAGCTTTGCGAAACTGACCATCCAATGGACGAATGCCTTCATCTATTACAGCTGGTGCCTTGCCCTTTCCATCAACTAAGGAATATGTCTGCTTGAGGACTTCAATTGGGGGCAAGTAGCTGAGGTGATTCTGGAAATCAGCTTTGTAGTTGAGTGAAGACCTTGTCCTGAGGAATCTCATAATCCAAGGTGCATAAGGCTTCCGCTCAAACAGAGACGGTGCAACATTGGCCATAGTCCTCATGAAGAAATCGTGATAATTGACAGGAATGCCATGAACGATGTTGAATACCAGATTCTTCATGATACCAACAATTTCCTCATCAGATGAGTCGTGGCCTTTGATGGGACTGATTGTCCTCGTGAGAATACGATAGACAGTTCTGGGCACGTATAGCAATTCCTTCACGAGGAATTTGGTTCTTGGTGCTTGACCTGGCTTCAAAGGTTTCATTAGCACCTGCATGTAATGATGTGTGAGCTCAGGTTCACTGTAGATGCAACGAGCTTCTTCAAGGGGAGGACTGAGTGGTAGAGCACGAAGCAATTCAGAGGCTGGTGCAGTGTAGTGAGTGTGTTCAGACATCCAGTCCAGCACCCAGGAATTCACATCTTCAGCATCTCCGGTGATGTGCAGTGTTGCATAGAATTGAAGAATCAGTTCTTCATTCCAATCGCAGATGTCAGAGCAAAAGTTTAGCAGCCCAGCGTCATGAAGAACACTGAGGACTGGTGCGAAGCACGACAGAGATTCCATATCCACGTGAGGAATATGCTCATGGTAGAAGATCTTCTCCTTGTTGAACAGCACTGAGGAATAGAAATTGGCTTGACTAGCAGTCCAGAAACGCCTCTTCCTAATGCGAGCAGAGTCATATGGGTTGTAATCTTCGAAGAATACATGCTCACCAAAGAAATCATCAGCCTTGAACTTTTGCTTGTGTGAGAATGGATCCTTTGGCTTCGGCAGAGGAGTGTCAGTGAGTTGCATCACGACCTCAGGAATCTCAATCGCAGGTTCTTCAGGCTGAGGAATTTATGGTTCCTCCTCAGTGGCAGTCTGCGTCGTTGGTTGTTCAGCAGCAACAGTTTCTTCAGCGCTAGTGGCTGGAATTTCCTCATGGACAGATGCAGTGGGATGAGTTTCTTCGGAGCCCATGTGAACAGTTTGTGTGGGGGACTGAGGAATTTGCTATAGAGGGGTGAACATTGGAGAGTTTGGATGCTGACTTTCCCAGAATTCATCACTGATTACGGGTGTGGAGCAGCCAATGTCCACATCTTCATCTTCCATTTCTTCAACGCCAGCCTCTTCAGCTGTGAACTGAGGCATAGGCGAGGAGATGATAGGTGTTGAAGGGATCGCATCCACTTCAATTTCTTCATCCAACGGTTCAGACGAAGCAGCAGAAGGATTTTCTTCATCAGATCCACTGGGGATCACATATTCTTCATCAAAAGGAACAAGGTCCTTTGATGGCCTGGTTGAGATGGGAACAACATCAATCGGATTTGCAAATGAACTTGTCATAGGCTTCATTTTCTTCGGAGCTGAAGAATCTGAAGCAACTAATGCTTTCCTTTTCTTCACTGCAGCACGCTCTGCAGCCTTGGTCTTCTTCACATCTGATGAAGATGGAAGGATTGGAGTTGAAGTTGGTACAGGAGCAGCTGAGGAATCTGGTTGATTTTCTTCAGGCACAACTAATGCAGTTGCCCCGAGTTCTTCAGTTTCTTCAGGCACACCACCAGTGGGTGCCCTGGCAATTTCTTCAGCGGCTGGAATGCAGTCATCAGCCCTGGAACTCACATTATCTTCAGCAGCCTGATTGTCATCAGCGGTGCTGACATTTTCTTTAGTAGGCTGAGCAGATGCTTCAGCCTGAGGAATTTCCTGTTGCGTTGGGGCTGCAACATTGGAAGTGAAGTTATCCGCAAGTTTCACAAAACGAACCTTGGCTCCAAGCCAATCAGCGCGATATGCGTCAAAGTCATCACTGAGTTTCTTAATCTCAGTCTGAATAGTGACAAGTTCTTCAGTTGTCATAGACAATGTTTTTATTCAGATAGCGCTCTTTCTTGTACTACGCTTTCTTGATCTGCCTGGCCTTCTCAAATTTCCACTTTTCTTCTTGAATGAAGTGGGTCAGCATGTGACTCTGGCCAGGAGTCAGCTTGAAGTCAGGCAAGGGAGTGTTGGGGTCCTTGTGCCAATCATCAATGTAGTCGAGGATCAGCTTGGGATCCAAAAGTAGTGGCACCTCTGATCCTTTGGCTCTAGCGGCCCTGACTTGCCTGTCTCTGATGATTTCTGCAAGTTCATCATCATCAGCTTCGTCTTCATCAGACGGCACTTAGAAAGCGACTTGCTTCTTTTGAGGACTTGGGCGAGGACCTCGTCCAGCAGTGGCCTTTGTCTTCAGCAGTGAAGGGCCAGCTGAGGAACTTGGTGCAGCTGAGGAACTAGCTGAGACACCTGAGGCAATGGAGATGCCGGCAGTCCTTTGGCATGAGGCGAGATGCACAGGTGCTGAGGATTTAGTCAGAACAGCTGAAGGCTTTGGCGGAGGAGCTGAGGACTTTGGAGGAACAGGAGCAGCATGAGGAATTTGTCGTGAGGGCTTTGAGGATTCTGGCCGTGAGGGCATTGCTGAGGAACTTGGCCTTGAGGGCATTGTTGGTGAAGCACTTGTCTTGCGCGCAGGCTTCTTTGACATAGCCTTCTTTGGCTTGACAGCAAAGGCCTCAGCAGAGGCAGCAGCAGCAGCAGTAGAGTCTTCATTAAATTTCCTCACTGCTTCTCTGGCTTGCTTAGCCAGCTTGGCTTGGTGCTTGGCCCATTCATTAGGATAGTCCTCGCCGCGCTTGAGGCTGGTGGGATCAGCGATTTGGCCAGGTGCCAATGGAGCTCTTGGGCATGGAGGATTGAGTGCGGATTTCTTCATGTACTTAGGAGTGACATATCTGTACTCCCTCCATTCTCTTGCGCATCTCCTCTCTATCTTCTGAATGCGCACTTTGCGCTCATTCTTGGTTTCCTCAGTAGGTGTGCAGTACCCAGCATATATGTCATCAGGGATCTCAAACGCTGTATTTACCTCAGGCCTCTTTCCTCCCTTCTGTGGCTTCTTACCGTCAGCCATTTTCTTCAGTTGAGGAATTTGAACAATTGAATTCTCTGAAGAAGTATGCAAATTTTCTTCGAGGAACGCTGCAAATGAGTTAAGTTGATGAGAACCTAGTGATTCAGTAGCTGACATGTGTACATGTGAACAGAGTATAGTTTCGAGGAATTTGGAGAGGTCATATGCGTTCTCAGAGGGTTTTTCAAAAGAACAAGTTCGAGGAATTTGACCAGATGAGTCTTGAAGAATTTCACTAAGCGTTCTTTGTCTTAGGTTCCAGAGATGTGTAGATTAAAAATCCACACATTTGAGGAATCTTGAAGAAAAAACATGGCTTAGAGAAACGAGTCAAGAACAGATGACTTGTGAGGTGTTTAGTGTGTGAATCTATGAAGAAAAACACCTTTGAAGATTTTAAAGATAATCATTCGAATCAACGTGGGTAGTAAAAGTAACTTTTAATTACCCTGGACGAAGAACACGACGAACTAGAGTGAGGAGATGTGAAGTTCGTCTGTGCAGATCTTCCACGCCCTAACTTGGCGGAGGAAGACAGCTACGGCGACGGCAGAGTGAAGATTTCTGCAGTTAGCGCGAGTATGTCGGGGACGAGGTCGAGGCAGTGAAGATCTTCCTCACCGGCGGCGATGAAGTAGCGGCGGCGCTAGGGTTTGAGAAGCTCGAGCTGGAGAGAGAGATCGAGCGGAGTAAAAGAAGTGAGGAAGGGAAGGAGGGGTATTTATAGCCACGGTGAAAAACTGTTTGCCCAAAGAAATTGGACGAACGTGCCCCTGACCCTTCTCATTCGCATGACATGTGTCACCCACGTAGTGAGAGGTGGAGATCGTGTTAGATCGTGGGTGAGTGGATAAGTGTATCGTGGGATGCGGAACGGTTTGAGCGGCAAAGCCGAAAATTTCGATAAGATAGGTTTTAAAGTTCCGTTCGCAATTTCTTCAGCTGACAAGGACACAGTGAAGATTTTGAACGAGTTTCAAATAGAACGCACATGAAGAATTTGTGAACAGATTGGGTTGAGTATAGCATAGAGGGGAAGGGTCCGATCACATTCACTTAGCAGAGAACCAACTTGAAGAAATAGCAATAAGTGAATGCTGTAGAGGACATAAACTCATATATATATATATATATATATATATATATATATATAGCCAATGAAGAAAAACGACAGAACCAGTGAAGACTTTGCAAAGTTGAAGAATATGAATAATTTGAGGAATTTCAACTTTTGGTGGTGGCGTGACCCGCCGTATAAGAATGATGATTTCAGACACCGTGTACAATTATCATAGGGTTCTGAGAATCAAATTCTTCACACTAAGAGTGTTATTCTTCATTGATTGACGAAAAACGTTTCTTCACGTGTTGCACATCTAAGTCATCAATTTTGCATAAGTGTTAGGATGAGTGTCCTTTTCAAAGAACATTCGAAGATTCTAGGATATTTAGCTCACACCGCAACTTGCTAAATCTCTTCTCATCCAAGGGCTTTGTGAAGATATCGGCTAGCTGTTCTTCAGTCTTCACATGCTCAATAGAAATGTCGCCCTTCAACACATGATCACGAAGAAAATGATGACGAATCTGAATGTGCTTTGTCTTCGAGTGCTGAACTGGGTTGGGAGCAATCTTGATGGCACTCTCATTGTCACAGAAGAGAGGCACATTCTTCATGTTGACGCCGTAGTCCTTGAGAGTTTGCTTCATCCATAGCAATTGGGCACAGCAAGAACCAGCGGCAATGTACTCAGCTTCAGCAGTAGATAGTGATACGCAGTTCTGTTCCTTCGAGGACCAACAGACCAAAGATCGTCCGAGGAAATGACCTGTACCAGATGTTGACTTGCGGTCCACATGATCACCAGCATAGTCAGAGTCAGAATATCCAATGAGATCAAAAGCCAAGCCCTTGGGGTACCATAATCCAAGTGTTGGTGTGTGAGCTAGATATCAAAGAATATGCTTCACAGCCTTATGGTGTGATTCCTTCGGTGTAGCTTGAAATTGGGCACACATGCAAACACTAAGCATTATATCTGGCCTAGATGCACATAAGTACAATAAGGAACCTATCATGGAGCGGTATACCTTATGATCGAAGTCAATACCATTTTCATCAGTGCACAGATGGCCATTTGTGGGCATAGGAATTTTGACGCCTTTGCAGTCTTGCATGCCGAATTTCCCCAGTACATCCTTGAGGTATTTCTCCTGAGATATGAATATGCCATTGCGTTGTTGATGAATTTGAAGACCTAAGAAGAATTTCAACTCTCCCATCCTAGACATTTGATATTTTTCACTCATCATATAGGCAAATTCATCACTATAACGTTGGTCAGTACAGCCAAAGATAATATCATCAACATATATTTGGCAGACAAACAATTCACCATCATAAGATTTAGTGAAAAGAGTAGGGTCGAGTGAACCGGGTTTGAAGCCTTTCTTCATGAAGAGTTCCTTCAAGGTATCATACCAAGCCCGTGGGGCCTGCTTGAGGCCATAGAGGGCTTTGTTGAGTCTGAAGACTTTGTCAGGATTCTTTGGATCTTCAAAACCTGGGGGTTGAGCAACATATACTTCTTCCTCAAGCTTACCATTGAGGAATGCACTTTTTGTTGGGGAACGTTGCAGAAAACAAAAATTTTCCTACGGTTTCACCAAGATCCATCTATGAGTTCATCTAGCAACGAGTGATCGGATTGCATCTACATAACTTTGTAGATCACGTGCGAAAGCGTTCAAAGAACGGGGATGAGGAAGTCGTACTCGATGTGATCCAAATCACCGGAGATCCTAGCGCCAAACGGATGGCACCTCCGTGTTCAACACACGTACGGTCAGCGTGACGTCTCCTCCTTCTTGATCCAGCAAAGGGGGAGGAGAGGTTGATGAAGATCCAGCAGCACGACGGCGTGGTGGTGGATGCAACAGTCACCGCAGCAGGGCTTCACCGAGCTTCTACGAGAGGGAGAGGTGTAGCAAGGGAGAGGGAGGCGCCAAGGCTTAAGGGTGCGGCTGCCCCTCCCTCCCCCCCTTTATATAGGCCCCCTTGGGGGGGCCGCCGGCCCTTGGAGATCAGATCTCCCAAGGGGGGCGGCGGCCAGGGGGGTTGGAGTACCCCCCAAGGCAAGTGGGGCGCCCCACCACCCTAGGGTTTCCAACCCTAGGCGCAGGGGGTGGGCCAAGGGGGGCGCACCAGCCCACTATGGGCTGGTTCCCCTCCCCAATTAGCCCATGGGGCCCTCCGGGATGGGTGGCCCCACCCAGTGGACCCCCCGGGACCCTTCCGGTGGTCCCGGTACAATACCGGTGACCCCCGAAACTCTCCCGATGGCCGAAACTGCACTTCCTATATATAATTCTTCACCTCCGGACCATTCCGGAACTCTTCGTGACGTCCGGGATCTCATCCGGGACTCCAAACAACTTTCGGATTACTGCATACTCATATCCATACAACCCTAGCGTCACCGAACCTTAAGTGTGTAGACCCTACGGGTTCGGGAGACATGTAGACATGACCGAGACGGCTCTCCGGTCAATAACCAACAGCGGGATCTGGATACCCATGTTGGCTCCCACATGCTCCTCGATGATCTCATCGGATGAACCACGATGTCGAGGATTCAAGCAACCCCGTATACAATTCCCTTTGTCAATCGGTACGTTACTTGCCCGAGATTCGATCGTCGGTATCCCAATACCTCGTTCAATCTCGTTACCGGCAAGTCACTTTACTCATACCGTAATGCATGATCCCGTGACCAGACACTTGGTCACTTTGAGCTCATTATGATGATGCATTATCGAGTGGGCCCAGAGATACCTCTCCGTCATACGGAGTGACAAATCCCAGTCTTGATCCGTGTCAACCCAACAGACACTTTCGGAGATACCCGTAGTATACCTTTATAGTCACCCAGTTACGTTGTGACGTTTGGTACACCCAAAGCACTCCTACGGTATCCGGGAGTTACACGATCTCATGGTCTAAGGAAAAGATACTTGACATTGGAAAAACTCTAGCAAACGAACTATACGATCTTGAGCTATGTTTAGGATTGGGTCTTGTCCATCACATCATTCTCCTAATGATGTGATCTCGTTATCAATGACATCCAATGTCCATACTCAGGAAACCATGACTATCTGTTGATCAACGAGCTAGTCAACTAGAGGCTTACTAGGGACATGTTGGTGTCTGTGTATTCACACATGTATTACGATTTTCGGATAACACAATTATAGCATGAATAAAAGACAATTATCATGAACAAGGAAATATAATAATAATCCTTTTATTATTGCCTCTAGGGCATATTTCCAACACTTTTCACATCCATTTGATATAAAGTGATATCATGATGGTTAGCATAAGCAAGTAATATGCGAATAGCCTCAAGTCTAGCAACAGGTGCAAAAGTTTCATCGAAATCAATTCCTTCAACCTGTGTGTAGCCTTGAGCTACAAGCCGTGCCTTATTCCTCACCACAAGGCCACTTTCATCTTGCTTGTTGCGGTAGATCCACTTTGTGCCGATGATATTGTGCTTGCGAAGAGCTGGACGTTTGACCAGTTCCCAGACATTGTTGAGCTCGAACTGATGTAATTCTTCTTGCATGGCCTGAATCCACTCAGGCTCCAGAAATGCTTCATCTACCTTAGTGGGCTCTGTAATAGAGACAAAAGCATAGTGCCCACAAAAGTTAGACAAATGTGAAGCTTTTGAGCGTGTGAGAGGACCTGGCACTTTGATGTCATTGATGATCTTTTCAACTTGCACTTCTTTTGCAATGCGAGGATGAGCTGGTTGCCGTTGAAGAATTTGATCAGCGTTTTCTTCAGCAGCATTTTCTTCAGGTGCATTAGCCCGACGTTCTTCATGTTCTGGAATGAATTCTTCAGCAGATTCTTTAATAGGAATGACATCCTCGGTAGCCTTGAACTTGATAGTTTCCTCAGGTGCTGGTTCATCTATCACAGTAGGTAGGTGCTCTCTTTGTGAGCCATTAGTTTCATCGAACCGCACATCTACAGTTTCAACAACTTTGTGAAGAACATTGTTGAAGACTCTATAGGTTTGCGAGTCCTTTCCGTAACCAAGCATAAAACCTTCATGTGCTTTTGGTGCAAATTTTGAGTTGTGATGAGGATCTCTAATCCAACATTTAGCACCGAAGACTTTGAAATAACTTACATTGGGTTTCTTATCAGTGAGGAGTTCATAGGCAGTCTTTTTGAAGAATTTGTGAAGATATACTCTGTTGATGATGTGGCACGCAGTATCAATTGCCTCAGTCCAGAAACGATGAGGCGTTTTGTATTCATCAAGCATAGTGCGATCCATCTCAGCAAGAGTCCTATTCTTGCGCTCCACAACGCCATTCTGCTGAGGAGTGTAAGGAGCAGATAACTCATGAGTAATACCAAGCTCATCAAGATAGTCATCGAGACCAGAATTCTTGAACTCAGTGCCATTGTCACTTCTGATGTGCTTGATCTTCATACCAAAGTTGGTTGAAGCCCTCGAGGAAAATCGTTTGAAGACTTCCTGCACTTCATGTTTGTAAGTAACAAGGTGTACCCATGTGTAGCGAGAATAATCATCAACAATAACAAAGCCATATTGAGATGCTTCATTTGAAATAGTAGAATAATGATTAGGACCAAAGAGATCCATGTGAAGCAATTCAAACGGGCGAGTGGTGGTCATGATAGTCTTTGCTAGATGCTTGGCCTTCGTCATCTTCCCAGCTTCACAGGCTCCGCATAGGTGATCCTGAGGAATTTGACATTCTCGATGCCAATGATATGCTTCTTCTTCGCAAGCATGTGCAAATTCCTCATGCCCACATGACCAAGTCGTCGATGCCAGAGCCAGCCTTCTGAAGCTTTTGCAAGTAAGCACACGGCTAGTTGTGGTCCTGTAGAGAAATCAACAATATACAGGTCTCCTCTCCTAAAGCCTTTGAAGACTTTGGAATTGTCAGCTTCCATAACCACAACACAACGATACTTGCCAAAGACAACAACCATATCAAGATCACAAAGCATTGAGACAGACATAAGGTTGTATCCTAAGGACTCAACAAGCATGACTTTGTCCATGTGTCGATCCTTTGTAATCACAACCTTACCTAGACCCAATACCTGACTTTTGCCTTTATCAGCAAAGATGATATGCTTCAGATGCGACGGAGATAATGGAGCATCCATCAATAGATTCTTGTCACCAGTCATGTGGTTTGTACATCCACTATCGAGGACCCACTCAGTGGCTTTGGGTTGATCATCCTGCAGACGAATTAGTGCAGCTTACAAACTCATATACTTCATCAGTGAAGAATATGACATCAATTCATCAGATCAATTTCATCAAGTAAAAGAACTGATAAAGCAATATGAGGACGTGAGAAATGAAAGTTCATTTCTTCATGATTAGCCTACGTCCTATCAGGCATGCTCAGGTCTCCAGCAAATTCTTCAGACGATTACGTGCGTCTGGAGACCCGACCCTGCAGAAGAGATTAGTTCTTTTTCTTCCCACCCACATCTGAAGGGGTGGCAAAGAGTTCATCATTCTGCGAGCTCCATACGAGAAGGATGGCATAGAAGCCAGTCCATTTCGTTTCACATAAGAGGGGTTAGAGTAAGCATAAGAGTATGTAGAAAAATTCTTCGAGGACTTATGGACATAATGATTTGAAGAATAATGCACATATCCATAATCCTTAGATCTTCCTTGCGAAACAGACAGGTTAGCACGATGATGTTCATATGAGGACTTTGATCCATATGAGGAATTTGGTCCGTATGAGGACTTGAATCCATATGAAGAATTTGATCTGGGGTTCCTATTCTTCATAGGTGGCGTCATGATGACATTCACTTGAAGATTTTCAAGCCATCTTTTGGGAACCTAGATTTTCTTCATAGGGGAGCCGTTCCTGCAGTTAGTGCCAACATATCTAGCAAATACTTCACCATTCTGATTTTTGAACAGTTTATAGTTGGAGTCAATTGACTCATCATCAGAATGAGGAGAATCACATGCAAATCCAGATAAGTTAGATGGATCAACTGGAGGTCCCTTTGCAGCAACCCATGTAGTATTGGGGTACTACTCAGGCTTCCAATATGTACCATCAGCATTGAGTTTCCTCTCAAAGGCGATACCCTCTTTCCTAGGGTTCCTGTTGAGGATCTGCTTTTTAAGCACATCACAAAGAGCCTGATGCCCTTTGAGGCTTTTGTACATGCCTGTTGTGTACAATTCCTTCAGCCCTGCATCGTTAGTGATACTAGCAATGTCCTCAGATGAGGAATTAGTGATAGCAGAGGCATGTGAAGAATTTGAAACATTAGCAGCATTTGAACATTCAGGTGAAGAATTAGTAGATTCACGTTCAATGCACTTCAAGCATGGAGGAACAAATTCTTCCTGAGAAGCGCCGATTTGTTGAGCAAGTAATGAATCACGCTCCTTCTGAAGATCTTCATAACTCACTCTTAGCTTCTCAGGGTCTTGCTTTCTTTGAAGAAATTCATAAGAAAGCTTCTCGTGATCGGATAAGAGAGTGTTATGATGATCTTGAAGATTGTCAAACCTAGTTTGAAATCTCTGAAGATTTTCAGTCAGGGCTTTAGTGCGATCCATTTCTTCACCCAACATATCATCACTTTTGTCTAGCATGTTCTGAACCTTTTCTAAAGCCCTTTGTTGTTTTACAGCAATCTTAGCAAGTTTAGAATAGCTGGGCTTAAGATTTTCATCAGATTCATTCTCACTTGATTCAGATGAGGTATATTTGAGTACCTTGGCACCCTTTGCCATGAAGCAGTAGGTGGGAGCATAGTCATCATCCCCTTCATCAGCTTTGTTGGTGAGGTTATTTTCTTCAGTGTTGAAGATAGACTTGCTGACGAATGCAGTAGCGAGAGCTAGGCTCTCCACTCCGGATTCGGACTCCTCAGATGACTCCTCTTCCTCATTTTCTTCAGATTCAGCCTCAGAGTCAATTTCCTTGCCAATGAATGCCCTGGCCTTCTTGGACCTGCTCTTCTTGTGATATGAAGGCTTTGAGGATTTTGATGATGAGGATTTTGAGGATTTCTTATTTTTCTTCGCATCATCAGAACTGTAATCCTTGTATTTCTTCTTCTTTGATTCCTTTTCCCATTGAGAACAGTCTTGAATGTAATGTCCAGGCTTCTTGCATTTGTGGCAGAGCCTCCTCTTGTAGTCACTTGATGAGGAATCATTGCTCCTTGAGGGTCTTCGAAGGCGACCACGTCTTGAGAACTTTTGGAACTTCTTCACGAGCAGAGCCAGATCATGGCTCAGTTCTTCAGGATCACCAAGGCTGCTATCAGAGTCTTCATCTTCGGACTCAGATACTGCCTTGGCCTTTAGTGCACGTGATCTGCCATAGCTTGAACCATAGAGATCTCTCTTTTCAGCAAGTTGGAACTCATGAGTATTTAGCCTCTCGAGAATATCAGCGGGATCAAGTGACGTGTAATCAACACGTTCTTGTATCATCAATGCCAGAGTGTCAAATGAGGAATCAAGCGATCTCAGCAATTTCTTCACCACCTCATGGTCGGTGACGTCAGTGGCACCAAGTGCTTGAAGCTCATTTGAGATGTCAGTGAGGCGATCGAAGGTTTGTTGAACATTTTCATTGTCAAGCCTTTTGAAGCGGTTGAAGAGATTGCGAAGAACATCAACTCGAGAGTCACGCTGAGTTGAGACTCCTTCATTCACTTTGGACAACCTGTCCCAGATAAGCTTCGCTGTCTCCAAAGCACTCACTCTGACATACTATCCTTTGCTCAGATGGCCACATATGATATTCTTCGCTTGACAGTCGAGTTGCTTGAATCTCTTCACATCAGCAGCATTCAGAGAAGGTGTGACTGAGGGAACACCATTTTCCACAACATACCAAAGATCGTTATCAATTGCTTCAAGATGCATTCGCATCTTATACTTCCAGTAGGGGTTGTCCGTCCCATCGAAGGTAGGACACCCAGCAGATACCTTGATCATACCTGTGGTCGATATAACTAAAACTCCAGGCGGTTAAACCAAAATCACACATAACAAGGGAGTACATTGCTCTGATACCAATTGAAAGTGCGTTATATCGACTAGAGGGGGGTGAATAGGCGATTTTTATGAAATTCTTCACCGAGGAATTTGCCGGTGAGGAAATTCCTTAGCGAAGAACTACTAGCAGCGGAATTAGTACTCAAAAGTAAACATAACAGAATACAAGCATAGTCATCATGATGAAATGAAGACAGGCACAGAGTACAGGAAGCATAATCACAGGATAACACTGGATGAAGACAAACAGACTAAAGAAATTGAACTGAGGAAATTGAGAAAGTCTTCAGTCAAAGTCTTCAAATACAGATATAAACAAACACACAACACAGTTATGAGGAAATGAAAGAGTTTAGGGAATAGAACCAGTAAGCTTGGTGAAGACAATGATTTGGTAGACTAGTTCCAACTGCTGTCTCAGTTGTACGTCTGGTTGGAGCGGATGAGTATTTAAACTCGAGGACACAAAGTCCCGGACAGCCAGTCCTGAACACGCAGCTCAGGACACCCAGTCCTCGCCGTATTCTCCTTGAACTAAGGTCACACAGACCTCGTCCAATCACTCGTGGTAAGTCTTCAGGCGACTTCCAAACCTTCACAAACTCGGTCACTTGGCGATCCACAATTCCTCTTGGATGCTCTAGACCATGATGCCTAACCATCTGGAAGAAGCACAGTCTTCAAAGGTAACAAGCGTCGGATCCACGCGGGATCAATCTCTTCAGTGATGCTCAATCAGTTGGGGTTTGTAGGTGTTTGGGTTTGGGGTTTTTGGTTTTTCCTCACTTGATGATTTTCGCTCAAAGTCCTTAGAGGATGGGTTGCTCTCAAATGACAAGTGTCAGTTTCTCTCGGAGCAGCCAACCAGCTAGTGGTTGTAGGGGGCGGCTATTTATAGCCTAGGGAGCAGCCCGACATGATAATACATAAATGCCCTTCAATGATATGACCGTTAGGTGGATAGATATTTTGGGACAGCTGGCGCATAGCACAGCAACGGTCGGAATTTTGAGTAGCAAAATCCTCAGGGCTATCATGTTCCTCACTGTGTAGGCAATCTGCACTGGCGAATTCCTAACTCCTCAGTCAGGACAAATTCCTCAGAGACCAGAAGAACTTCGTCTCTGTCACTGAAGAAATTGACTGAACTGTATGAGATTTCCAATGGCTTCACTCGAAGTGATTGGTAGGTGTAGGATTTTGAGTTGAGCATCACATGGAAATTTTTCCTTATTATTTCCTCGACCCCCTTTAACAGTACGGTGTTTCCTATGACTCAAGAAAGAAAAAAACCAAAACTATGAAAACGAAAGTCTTCAAGCTTCATATTCCTCGCATGAATATCAAGTCTTCACGGACACACCAATTTCTTCACTTTCAAAGTCTTCATGAAAGTCTTCAGAAATACCAAAATCTTCAGTCGAAGATATTCATTTTTAGGGGTCGACTTTTCCTGTAAATATCAAACTCCTCATAGACTTATAGACCTGTGTACACTCACAAACGCATTAGTCCCTTAACCTATAAGTCTTCAATACACCAAAATCACTAAGGGGCACTAGATGCACTTACAGTTTAACAATATAATTTTATAAACATTTAAATGCATGTTCGTAAAAAATCAACTATCAAAGTTGCTAGTTCCAGTAGAGTCCTAAGCACGAACTGCTATACATGCAAGTTTATTAGCGGATAACTAGTTTTTAAGATTACTGCTACATCCATGGATGTAATTAACATGGATCGTCTTAAATGTGTTTAGTACAAAAATTAGAATATAGTACAAAAGTAGAATATTGTACATAGATCTTGACTCTCTAAATTTTAAACTTTATATAGTTGGAAAGCGGTCAAGGGAGGAACCATGGTGCTTTGTCCTGGACTACAGTTTCCTAGTGGTTTTCACATACAACTTGTCCCAAAAGCTTGATGCGTGGATGTTACTGCTTCAATACGTTCAAGACCTCTTAGCCTCTGGAGGATTCACAATATAGTCGTTTATACAGATCTCTAGTATGGTATCATGTCCATGTGTGGCTATGGATTAGAATAATAATGTATAAACATTGGTCAAACTGAAGTGCATGTGCGGTTTCTGCTTGCTCTTCCGTAGAAGCGTTGGGATACTCCCAAGTGTAAGCTGTGAGTGTGGTGGCAACACTGGTGACGGCAATAACAATGCTAGTGAACTGAGGTTCTCCTATTTAGTTCGAATAGTGCCCTCGCTATCTCTGTATATTCAACTCGTTGTGAGTTGAGGCTTTGTAGAACTGTTGCACTGACCAGTGTGTTGACTCCACTGGTGGGGACAATCAGTGTGTTGAACTTATCACTAAGTCAGAACATGTTGAATGTCACCAAAGAGAATGCCAACGTGTGGTCTTTGATTGGCCAAGAGAGCTTATCATTAAGTCAAAACGATTGGGTAAACAATACACCAAAAAAGTACAGTAGCATTTTCTACTTGGTAAATAATGCGAGAAAATATGCCACCTTTTCCAATGATTAATTTGCAGTATGTCAATGTGTTGCTTTGGAGCATGCCATGAGAAAGAAAGAAAGAAAGGAAAACAGATGCCTAGTTTACAATCCAACATAATGCTCGCACAGACTAACTGTTTTTACATGGCCCTCCAATTTGTATACCTAAATAAATAAATACTCCTGCACTTTCTGAGTTGGTACCATAACGAACCAACATTTGTATACATAGAAACTCCAAGGGAAACACTGAGTGATAATAAGGTTCACCAACATGGCTACATCCCCGGGACATGACTACCGGACGCTCCCCCTCATGTACTAAATCACATGATACATATTGATAATAAGCACTCCAAGGCCACTAGACAATGCTCCGCATGCCGCGGGACAGCCGGTCCAGGCACACCTACCATAGGTGCCTTGACCGGCCCTCTCATGATTTTTGTCTTGGCATACAACTTTATTTTACACTGTATGGACTTTTTTTTAAATGGGACGAGCATAATATTTTAAATGCATGAATAGATTGTTAAATCTCACAATCATTGTGAATGAACTAATCTTTTAAAAAAATCCTGAACATTTGGTATATTGTATAAACATTTTACAAACAATGACATGAACATATTTTTGAAACACATGAACTTTTTTTTTTGAAATGTCGAGAACATTTTATTCTATGGTTTGTCTTTTTTTTCAAAATTACATGAGCATTTTTTATATTGTATTAATATTTGTTTTAAAATGTCAAAAAATGTATTTTTGCAACACGTGGTTTTTTCGCATGCCGCGGGACAGCCGGTCCAGGCACACCTACCATGGGTGCCTTGGCCGGCCCTCTCAAGATTTTTGTCTTGGCATACACCTTTATTTTACACTGTATGAACTTTTTTTAAATGGGACGAGCATAATATTTTAAATGCATGAATAGATTGTTAAATCTCACAATCATTGTGAATGAACTAATCTTTTAAAAAAAATCCTGAAACATTTGGTATATTATATAAACATTTTACAAACAATGACATGAACATATTTCTGAAACACATGCACTTTTTTTTGAAATGCCGAGAACATTTTATTCTATGGTATGTTTTTTTTCAAAATTACATGAGCATTTTTTATATTGTATTAATATTTGTTTTAAAATGTCAAAAAACATATTTTTGCAACACGTGGTTTTTTAATATACACTGAACATTTTCTAATAAATGTGAAACATTTAGAAAATAACATTGTTCAAATACACGTCGCATGCTGTACATTTTTTATACAGGCTGAACATTTTTCAATGCATGATGAACATTTACAAAATACATGTTTGAACTTTTTTGGATATATGTTAAACATTTTTCAAATATATGCTGAGAATTTTTTGAATTCGTGTGAAACATGTTTTTGAATGGTACAAACATTTTTATTAACATTTTTCGAATGTACAGTGAACACTTTTAGAAAACTTAAATAATTAAGTATATATATATATATTTCGAATATTTCGAAAATACAAACCAAAGAATAAAAGAGGAAAATGAACGAACATATAGAAGGAAAAGAGAATAAAGAACGAACAGACACCTGAGGCCAGTACTGTGCCGGCCCAATAGTAGCGAGGGGAGCGAACCACCGACGCGAGAAAAAGCGCTGCCCCAATCAGCTACGCCTCGCTTACTGCGAGACGGACATTCGCCTCGCCCCAACAATCGTATGTAGCGGGCAATCCAGTAACTGTCATTAGTTTTTTTTTAAACTAGGTAATTACCCCACGCGTTGCTGCAAAAACATAAAGATTAATTACAGATGACTTACATATGAAGGAAAAGATCTAAATAAAAAGCTACTAATTTTATTATATAAATATTCCGTACTTGCATTATGTGTAAATCAAGGCATTTCACAACCTTTTGGAAGTAAATAAATTAAATAATTATCTACGTATGGCCAGTGACAAAAATAAACATATTGGTATGGTTTGCGTGGGCTGAAAAATATATTAGAGTATGGTGGAGTGGGATGCTTGCATGTTGAGAGAATTAATGATAATGAAATATGGTTTGCATGAGCTGAAAATATTGTTAGTGGATGCTGATGTGGCACACTTGGTGAGGTGGATGACATGCATGTTGAGAGAATTAGAAGTACTACATGGGTTGAAAAATATTGTAAGTGAATGCTGACGTGGCACACTTGATAAGGTGGATGGCTTGCATGTTGAGAGAATTAGAAGCAGTGGGGGATCAACTATTTAAGTATTGTAGATTTGCGGGGAAGTGCCATTTTTTATCTTTTATTTTTCCCTTTATCCCCTCAGAAAAAAAATCATTTCAAAATTTGCTTAGTTAAATGTTCGAGAAAATTAACCATGCATTAAAATAATTCATGGAACGTAATAATTTTTTCACTTAATTTTAAAAACTGTTCATACTACCTTTGAAAACAAATTTTACTTATACTCTGAAAATGTTCACATGTTCAAAAATATGTTCATGACATATTTTTAAAATGCTCATGTAAATGTACAACTTCGTTTGAGTATTTGTAAATAATGTTTGTGCCATACAAAAATTGTTCATGTCATTGAAAAAATAGTCATGTGTTTAAAAATATGTTACATGACATGTTTTAAATGTTCATGAAATATAAATATTATTAGAGATGCGGGACTAACCTCGGGAGGACGTCGAACCAATGGTGTGGAGGTACCCATATCCGGCACGGCCGAACATCCGACGATGCTACCGTTATTAAGCACGGGCAGGCTGGCCACACCCTAAGGGAAGAGGCCGTAGGTGGCCTGGCCTTGTTGCTCACAAATTTGAGCGAGGATGTCTTAAGAAAAGAAAAGAAATTTGAGCGAGGTGGGTGATGCACTGCTCAATCCAAGCCTTCTGGGACATCATCCACCCGCGACTGCTTTCTCTCTTGCAGCCCTTTCATAGCAATGGTCTTTATGTTTGGACGCTAACTGAGGCATCCATCACTCTTCTCCCAAAAAGAAAAAATGCCAACACCTTCTAGGATTTCAGACCAATCAGTATCATCTCGAGATTCATGAAAATCATTTCAAAGAAGAGGAACAAACATTGTCTTCAGCTTGAACGAACCCACCAAGCATGCAACTTGAATCCTTTGACATACACACTAGAATTCTTCGACCACGCTAGTAGACACACACCTACATATGTGCATTCTCTAACACACAATACACTAAGTTAGCGTTTATACTTCATACATAGTTATTAAACAGATATACATGATTATCCGTATAGGAAATATCCATCTTACGCTTGGTTGTAGCTATACCTCAGTCTCATATGCCATCAAAAAAAGTAGTCACAACTAAGTGGTATTGTATATTCCTATTACTACCAATCTACCACTAGATACCCAGTTATGTCACAAACTCCTTAGGTCATGTGAAATATATGTGGATATAACTACATCTAATAATACCAATAGGACTTCTTGTCCATATATATAGACAATTAATTAAGTCGGGCACAATTCAAGAAAACTGTTATATATGAAATTAGGTAACTTATGTACACAAATGACTAATTAAGCTAGATTTATATTTTCTAGGAGGAGCACAACAACATTCGGAAAAGAAGGATTGATCCTGACTCTGAAATCACATGGGAGGAATACAAGTCCATGAAATTTACATCTCATGTATATAGTTTGTCTCTCTTTAGCCTTTCTTTTTCATCACATCAACCATACACACATGATGTAAACTTGTCCATTTTATTGTGTAATTAGTGACATCAGCACGTGTATAAGTTGTTTTATTTCATCAGCTTTGTTATTATTTGTAGGTCATACATGAAGCATTAAGGCTGGCTAACATTGCTCCCTTAATGTTTAGAAAAGCAACAGAGGAAGTTCATATTAAAGGTGAGAAGATTGTTCAAAGACATGAGACATGTAGGACAGTAGGATATATATGTTTGTGCGTGTATAGGGAGTGTGTGCACCCTCCTTGTAATCAGAAATTGGGGGAGAGAGACTATATATTGTAGCTATAACACTTTAACTAAT
Source organism: Triticum urartu (assembly GCF_003073215.2). Classification (NCBI taxonomy): domain Eukaryota; kingdom Viridiplantae; phylum Streptophyta; class Magnoliopsida; order Poales; family Poaceae; genus Triticum; species Triticum urartu. The sequence continues at coordinate 752,974,618 of NC_053023.1, read as the reverse complement.
GATGTCTTAATATGTCTTCTATATATGCTCATGATTTGTGCAGGTTACACTCTTCCAAAAGGATCAAAGATCATGGTTAATCCTTCTAGCATTCATCTGGATCCTACGGTTTACAAGGGTCCTGGTGAGTTCAATCCCTGGAGGTGGAAGGTTTGTCAAATTTATCAATTTCGAAGGGCTATTCCTTGTTATTCTAATAAACCAGTGCATATGTTTTTATTATAAAGCAACACAATCTAGTTGAATGATATACGCCTTTTCTAATGTATATGATATTTTATCATAATGTGTAATAGATATTAATGTGATTTTAATTTTTTAGTTAACGTGCATCCACAACATAGCTGGAAATCTATATATTATGAGAAAATAGTAGCTCAAAACCTTTCTAATAAAGAAAAAGCAGCTCATGACCTATAGCCTTCAGACTAAGTAAAGTTTTTTTGAAGAAAAATACTTAGGCATGGAGGGTACTGGAAATATTTTTCAGGAAGGAATTACAATATTAAAAACAATGTTTCGACAAGGAACTAAAATATTGCAGAATGCAGAATACATGGCTAGTTATAATGTTTGGTTCTTTTATCCCAAATTTTTTTCTTGACAAAGCGTTAAAAAGGAGAGTTCTAGGAAAATTTCAAACAAAGGGGGAGTATTTATTGTAATAAAAAAAACTCTCTCTCTCGCTAAAACTTGTGACAACTTTGTACACAGGATACTACTGAACCAGCTGGTGGCTCCTCAAAGGAGTTCATGGCCTTTGGAGGCGGGCTACGATTATGTGTTGGTGCCTGATACGTCTCCAACGTATCTATAATTTTTGATTGTTCCATGCTATTATATTATGTGTTTTGGATGTTTATGAGCTTTATTATGCACTTTTATATTATTTTTGGGACTAACCTATTAACCCAGAGCCCAGTGGCAGTTTCTGTTTTTTCCTTGTTTTAGAGTATCACAGAAAAGGAAAATCAAACGGAGTCCAATTGACCTGAAACTTCATGGAACTTATTTTTGGAAGGAAAGCAACCCGGGAGACTTGGAGTCCACGTAAGGGAAGCAACGAGGAAGCCACGAGGTAGGGGAGCGCACCCACCCCCCTGGACGCACCCTCCACCCTCGTGGGCCCCTCGTGGCTCCCTTGACATACTTCTTCCTCCTATATATACCCATATATCCTAAAACGATCGGGGAGCACAATAGATTGGGAGTTCCTCCGCCAGAAGCCTCCGTAGCCACCAAAAGCCAATCTAGACCCGTTCCGGCACCCTGCCGGAGGGGGAACCCCTCTCCGGTGGCCATCTTCATCATCCCGGTGCTCTCCATGACGAGGAGGGAGTAGTCCTCCCTCAGGGCTGAGGGTATGTACTGGTAGCTATGTGTTTGATCTCTCTCTCTCTCTCTCTCTCTCTTGTGTTCTTGAGGTGGTACGATCTTGATGTATCGCGAGCTTTGCTATTATAGTTGGATCTTATGATGTTCTTGAGGTGGTACGATATTGAGTCCTTAAGGATTTGAGAACACTTATTGGATTTATTTTATTTAGTTTTTCTTGATGTTTGAATAAAATACCAAGATCTGAAATTATTAAATGTTAGAGAGTCTTCACATAGTTGCATAATTATTCGACTACTCATTGACCTTCACTTATATCTTTCAGAGTAGTTTGTATTTTGCTCTAGTGCTTCACTTATATCTCTTTAGAGCACGGTGGTGGTTTTATTTTGTAGAAATAGATGAACTCTCGTGCTTCACTTATATCATGTTGAGAGTCTTAAATAGCATGGTAATTTGCTTAAATAATCCTAATATGCTAGGTATTCAAGATTAATAAAAAAATTCTTATGAGTGTTTTGAATACTAAGAGAAGTTTGATGCTTGATGATTGTTTTGAGATATGGAGATGGTAATATTAGAGTCATGCTAGTTAGTAGTTGTGAATTTGAGAAATGCTTGTGTTGAAGTTTGTGATTCCCGTTGCATGCACGTATGGTGAACCGTTATGTTAAGAAGTCGGAGCATGATGTATTTATTGATTCTCCTCCTTATGAGTGGCGGTCGGGGACGAGCGATGGTCTTTCCTACCAATCTATCCCCCTAGGAGCATGCGCGTAGTACTTTGTTTTGATAACTAATAGATTTTTGCAATAAGTATGCGAGTTCTTTATGACTAATGTTGAGTCCATGGATTATACGCACTCTCACCCTTCCACCATTGCTAGCCTCTCTAATACCGCGCACCTTTCGTCGGTATCATACACCCACCATATACCTTCCTCAAAACAACCACCATACCTACCTATTATGGCATTTCCATAGCCATTCCGAGATATATTGCCATGCAACTCTCCACCGTTCCGTTTATTATGACACGCTCCATCATTGTCATATTGCTTTGCATGATCATGTAGTTGACATCGTATTTGTGTCAAAGCCACCGTTCATAATTCTTCCATACATGTCACTCATGAGTCATTGCATATCCCGGTACACCGCCAGAGGCATTCATATAGAGTCATATCTTGTTCTAAGTATCGAGTTGTAATTCTTGAGTTGTAAGTAAATAAAAGTGTGATGATCATCATTATTAGAGCATTGTCCCAGTGAGGAAAGAATGATGGAGACTATGATTCCCCCACAAGTCGGGATGAGACTTCGGACAAAAATAAATAAACAAAAGAGGCCAACGAAGCCCAAATAAAAAAAAAGAGAAAAGAGGCCATAAAAAAAGAGAAGGCCCAAATAAAAAAATGAGAGAAAAAGATAGAAGGGGCAATGCTACTATCCTTTTACCACACTTGTGCTTCAAAGTAGCACCATGATCTTCATGATAGAGAGTCTCCTATGTTGTCACTTTTATATACTAGTGGGAATCTTTCATTATAGAACTTGGCTTGTATATTCCAATGATGGGCTTCCTCAAAATGCCCTAGGTCTTCGTGAGCAAGCGAGTTGGATGCACACCCACTAGTTTCTTTTGTTGAGCTTTCATACATTATAGCTCTAGTGCAACCGTTGCATGGCAATCCCTACTCACTCACATTGATATCTATTGATGGGCATCTCCATAGCCCGTTGATACGCCTAGTTGATGTGAGACTATCTTCTCCTTTTTTGTCTTCTCCACAACCACCATTCTATTCCACCTATAGTGCTATGTCATGGCTCACGCTCATGTATTGCATGAAGATTGAAAAAGTTTGAGAACATCAAAAGTATGAAACAATTGCTTGGCTTGTCATCGGGGTTGTGCATGATTTAAATATTTTGTGTGGTGAAGATAGATCATAGCCAGACTATATGATTTTGTAGGGATAGCTTACTTTGGCCATGTTATTTTGAGAAGACATGATTGCTTTCTTAGTATGTTTGAAGTATTATTGTTTTCATGTCAATATTAAACTTTTGTCTTGAATCTTATGGATCTAAATATTCATACCACAATTAAGAAGAATTACATTTAAATTATGCCAAGTAGCATTCCACATCAAAAATTCAGTTTTTATCATTTACCTACTCGAGGACGAGCATGAATTAAGCTTGGGGATGCTGATACGTCTCCAAAGTATCTATAATTTTTTATTGTTCCATGCTATTATATTATGTGTTTTGTATGTTTATGGGCTTTATTATGCACTTTTATATTATTTTTGGTACTAACCTATTAACCCAGAGCCCAGTGCCAGTTTCTGTTTTTTCCTTGTTTTAGAGTATCGCAGAAAAGGAAAATCAAACGGAGTCCAATTGACCTGAAACTTCACGGAACTTATTTTTGGAAGGAAAGCAACCCGGGAGACTTGGACTCCATGTAAGGGAAGCAACGAGGAAGCCACGGGGCAAGGGGCGCACCCTCCACCCTCATGGGCCCCTCATGGCTCCCCTGACGTACTTCTTCCTCCTATATATACCCATATACCCTAAAACGACCGGGGAGCACAATAGATCGGGAGTTCCGCCGCCAGAAGCCTCCGTAGCCACCAAAAGCCAATCTAGACCCATTCCGGCACCCTGCCGGAGCACTACAAGAAATATGTCAACTTATGACCACCACTATTGGTCACTGAATGGTCACAAATTTCCATTTATGACCTTTTTGTGACCAAAAACATAAGGTCAAAAGCTGGGTGTCGTAAACTGACTATAGCGACCTTTCTTCTGGAATGGTCGCAAACGTTTATGACCAAAATATGTCCACTGTGGCATTTTGGTCACTAGCAACCTCTCCAGGCCACGTAGGCATCCAGCGTGGCAAGCTGATGTGGCACAAGATTCAGCCCGGTCCAATTCAGTTTTCTACATGGGCCTAGCCCAACAATTTGGCCTTTTCAATATATACTTTTCTGTTAATTTTTGCTAGCTACATGGGCCTAGCCCATTTTATTTTCTGGGACGTGGCCTTCTATAATTCATTTCTTTTTTGGGCCTCAGCCCTTTTACAGCCCAATTTATTTTGGGCCTCCACAACATACATTTAGAAGCTTGACATCACAAGGGTAGCTATTCCAGCTTGACATATCAGCATGTACGCATGTATCCAAACCATTTTATTTCTTTCAACAGCCACAGCCACAAAGTAGATAGTAGATACATTCAACAGACTAAATTAACATAGGAATGAAGCAACAAAGGGCAGCCCGAGTAGAGGAACTACATGGTACTACAACTACATGGGACTACAGCTACCATTTCTATTTCTACCAGCAGCAGTAGGGACTACCAAGGAGCTAAACGGATAGCGACCGAGCTAAACTAACAGCGATCATCCATCATCAATCAGTGACAGTAGCAATGAGTGGCAGCGGCGACGTTCAAGAGAGCCCCTCCCCCTGCTGCTGCTTGGTTGCCTGCTACTGCTTGGTGTGCTGCATCACTAGTCACCCTGCACAACAACAATTTTAGCTTTACATAAGGTTTACAAGAACAGGACCCTGATACATGAGATTGACATTCACAAGCTATTTGCATTTATATTTAGAACTGGGTCACACCATTTGCATTACTAGTTATGTATTGACATACTAATCTAAAAGAACATATATAGAAACATATGAATTTTATTTCTGAATACCATTACAGAAGTACTAAAAAACAAGAGCTCATTACACAAGAATCCAGGAAGACCCATCAATTATGCGCCGGAGCGGGAGATGTGCAGGAAGATCAAATAGTAGATTTGAGCAAGAAGGATGTACTACCTGAAATGGGAAACTAGGAGGCCAATCCAACGAGTCCCACCCAAGCTGTGGAAGGAGCAGCGGCAGCAGCTGCAGAAGGACTCGACGGCCCAGACACCGTCGTGGACCTGGTAGGTGACGATGACATGGTAGTGGTGGAAGCCGCCGCCGAGGCCGACCGCGCCTACGGCGTCCTCGTCGTCCTGCAAGGCGATGAGGATGGTCGGGTCGTCATTGAGCCAGTGGTCGTGGTTCCTGTAAAAACTACAGGAAACTTAATTACTTCTCAATACTGTGGGGTCACACTTTCAGAAAACCTTTCTATCTATATACAAACTTGAAAGATAAGCCATGCAAAGGTTCAGTGGATCCAAATAAACATGCACATCAGAAAACTAGAGGAACAGACAGTCAACACGTATATATCTAGTCAATAAAATATGCATGCAAAGTTGTACTGATGTAGACATGCTTTCACATCAAAATTCAGAAACATCAGAGTCTCGCTGCATCTCAAAATCAAGCCGATCTAACATGTAGGCACTGATTAACAGATCCAATAATACTAATGCAATTGTAATCATACGACAGAACAGAGTACAGGAGGCTCGATCGTTCAACATTTCCAGTGCAAGCATTGTACAAAGAAAAACAAATTAAGACCCAATAAGACACTATTATAGTACAGTACGACGGCGTCTATTGCCTTGATCGTTCAACATTTCCAGTGCAAGCATTGTACAAAGCAAAACACCCAATAAGACACTATTACAGTACAGTACGACGGCGTCTATTGCCCATCTAGAAAACAAGGTGACATACTGCAGGTTCAAAAATTTCCTACCAATAATGATATGTTTGTACAATGGTTGGTGTATGCGGAGCTCGTCATTGTATCATGTATAACAGATGTTGTATAATAGAGAAGAATGGCAAGAAAACATTTGGTGGCATTGAGATGTTGACAGAAGTATGCAAAAAAGCTACTTAGTTGCTAGCAAGATGAATCAACGAGAACTGTGAAGGTTGGAGTCTAGAAAGGTATTCCCTGTTGGAAATCGACTACGACAGCAGTTAAGCTATGCATCATTCTTGGTTTTGGATCTCATCCCTGTCATTTTTAGCAATCACTGCACGTAAAAGAAGTAAAGCATGTCAGTTGTATTGATTTTCAAACACACAAAAATGAAGGAGCAAAAGGCAGCCAAAATATAACTGCAGGGCCCTCTTAACAAATAATGTTTGTGCTCAGTCTGTTAGTACAAACACTACTATATCTGCCAAATGCATAGGCCAATTAATATGCCTATTTATATAAATGGACGAGTTAAGTGTACAAGAGTGGTAGGCCTAAAATTCCCAAAATTAGACAGGGAAACGAAATGCTTGTTGCATGCCGCACGCTGTCTAGAACAGTAGTGGAAAGAGATGAGTCTGTAGGCTGCCCGCATGCCTGCCTGATATGATGGTGAGAGAGATGGGCGGTAGCAGCGAAAGATAAGCCATATAGCTTTGTTTAATATTACTAAGATATATAGCCATTAGTTCATTTTAACATGGAACCCAAGAGTATGTGACTCTAGCACCCTGAGGAAGATGTTAATATGCCATCATACTAGCTGATAGACAAACATTCCAGGAAGAATAGATGCTTGTTTAACGGGTACAATCGGAATTGCTATCTCTAACAGACAAATTTAAAGATATTAAAAGAAGCACCTGATAGAGAATTTTGCCAACAATTGCAGTGCTTCAGTTATGTTTCAGGAAATAACAAACTACGACTTAGAGCAATAGTTTGAATAACAGTGGGTTCTGACATCAAATTGGAATTTTTTGTGAGCCTCACGAACTCAAATTACATTCCATATATACTAATATGGTTCACTATCATCACGAGAGCCCCTCAATCATGCATCAATCTTAATATCATCATCAGCATAGCACTTGGAAATAAGACAAAGAATAGAGGAATTACCGAAATCGATGAATCTCTTCCTGGGGACATGCATGAACTCTGCATACTCCCTGTCTTCATCAATCCTATGGAGTTGCAGAACCAGCGGGCGACGGGTGACAATGCCTGCAGAATCAAACCAAACAAAACAAATCAATGCGTCACAAAAACAAAACAGGACGTCAAAATGGACAAGCTCTTGCTGCTTGAATAACCATACCTGAACCCTGGGCAGGAAATCCTTTCCAACAACGCTCTCCAGCACTGAAGATTTGCCCGAACTCTACAGTGTGCCAAAGGAGTTCAAATGTCAAAACACAGAACCGCATCTGGTAATTGTATACCCACTTGTACTGAGATGCGCTTGAACCACTCTTAACAGCACAAATTCATGCATAACTGCTTGCTTGAAACTAGGAGGATTCTCATTACGCGAAAAAACATGCCCCCTAGTTGATCCCAAGTGGTAGTAGTACCTAGCTTCCCAGCACTACACAATTACTGGTCATGTAGGCAACTACGTGCAACCAAACTATATAGCAAAAGATTCAAACAAGCAACAGCGGCCCAAATCTAGCTGACAACCCCTACAACAACCGCAGATCCAAGCATAGCTAGACCGCATGCATGGTGTAACAAAGATGAGTAATCATTAGGAAGCATTTCAGAGTTGTGCAGTTACTAGTGCGTGGTCCTGTGTTTACCCTAGCGCACGCCAACCATGGGCACGAGAAAATTGGTACACACGCCACCAATAGTCTGCTAGTCTTACTTAGAACATATGGTGGCACATGATGGCAGGCAGTAGTATGTATACATGAGAACAAAGTAGATGAACAGTAGAACAAAAATTGCAATGTGATTAACATGAGTACATCTTGAAAATTATGAAAAAAAACTGCTGCATATAACCACTGTAAGAATTGTAGATTATACCACTATAAATGAGTGTAAGTTTGTGAACCTCATTTGTAATTTACAGTAGTGAATCGGTTGAATGCACTAGTATATTTACAGTTCTACAGCGGAGTTACAGTGTAAATGTGCAGTTTACATGACTAGTGTGAATCAACACACACGGTGAGAAGATGGATAATTTTATGCATCAATGAATCAATCATTCAGAAAAAGAGAAGGGAAATATGCAAACAGCAAGTTGACACAAGGAAGGGCTGCTCCATGGCCCGGCGTCCTCCTGCAACAGCATAACATGACCAATTTGTGTCCGGAAGAAGAAGAATCGCTAGCGTTCATGTGCAAATCAAATCAAATCAATCAGGGGGGCTGGGTAGAGCTCACCAAGTTCGTCAGATAGGGGGTGGGTTGGAGGAGGACGTCTAGCTACAGCAGCCGCCATGAGGGCTTCCTTGTGCACCACCTTGAGCAGAGCAGCTTCTACAGATCAGATCAGACACAAAACAAATCACACACATGCAGGCAGGCAGGAGGAATCAGATGAAGAAACAGAAAAAGACAAGGGAGGGATTCACGCTCACCCACCATGGCCAGCCAGAGAGGAGATGCGCGTCGTGGAGGTCGAGGAAGAACCGGCCTTAATTGGTCGGTGGCGTCGAGAGAGAGAAGGCCACCGCATCAGGAAGGACGCTCCGGTGGGTGCGGATCCGGCCAGGTCGCGATCCCCTGTAGTGAGGCGCGAGCGCGCGGCAGTGGCCGCACCAGGGCGCGTAGAACTCGACCATGACGTGGCGGCGGGCGGATCTGAGGGGATAGGGTTCCCGGAGGAATCTGAGGAAGGGGTCGTCGCGGCCGGGGATCTGGAGCTCGAGGGGAGCGTGGGGAAGGGGGATGGGAAGTGAAATCAAGGTCGGAGACGCCAGATCTGTGCCTATGGGGTTGGTGTGATTGCAGAGGGGCTGGCGGGGAGGGCGTGGCGCTAGGGTAGGGGAGGGAGGGACGAGGTCGGCGTTGGTGAGGAGGAGGACGAGGTCGGCGGTGGGTGGGAGACGACGGGGAGGAGGTCGATCGGGAGGGGCCGGGGACGGGGACGGGGAGGAGGAGGTGGCGGCGGCGACGAGGAGATTGGGAGGAGGGAGGGGGGGTGCGATGGGGGGAGGGGTTTGATCTAGGGTTGGGGGTGCGTGGGGTGTCTCTTTTTCTTTTTTGTTTCTTTTTTTTCTGTAGATGGATGGATGGATGGATGTGGGATGGAGAGATGGATGGATGGATGGATGGACGCCATGTCATCGATCCGTGGGAAGAGCCCTGATTGGTTCGGAAGATAGTGATTTAAAATAGTTTCTAAATACTAAAAATAGGGGAATTTTGTGAAGCAACTATCAAAATATTTTGCAAAACGGCACAACTAAAATTTTCACTCAAGTTAGACCCCATTTTTATGGATGATCACCGATTTGCATGCATTTTTTATCTTTCTAATATTTTTAATCATTTTCTTGTGGTAAAAATGGTTTTTTTGTGAAGAACCTACCAAATATTTGTTGTAAAATTGGACCAACTCAATTTCCTAAAATACTAGGCCATATTTAATGCACAATTGACAAAATGGTTGTGTGTAAAAAGTTTTGATCCACCTCTCGTGAAAAAGACAAATTTCCGCCGATTCAGTTGGAAGCGGGTCAAATTTGAACTGTAGCTGCCTCGTAGTTTGCTCTTTATTTTTTCCAAAAATCATTTCTAGGTACATAACTATATATTTAATCAGAGAAACATCAAAAAAATTCAAGATTCAGCCACTAGCTAGGAACGGTCAAGCCCGCCGTTTTGACCGCATTTTGAAACGGGCATAAAAAATTCAAAAAAAATCAAAAAATTGGAAAACCTTCGCATTGCGTCATTATATGTGACCAAGTTACCAGGAAAAATAATAAACTTGTAATACGGTAATTATTTTAGAAAAGTGTTCTCATAAATGAGCTATCATGTGTGAAGATTCATGGATTTCAACCCAAACGCTCAATCTCATGGTCACATTCATGGCATAATTTGTTCAAATGATCTCATATTGTGCACAATCGTGCATCTTGGAATTCCAAACAATGTTGCCTAAGGGAGTTTTCATTTTCTTTGCACGGAAAATACATTTTCCATTTTCCGAGTGCCCGAAATGAGGTTTTTTTGGGAAGGACCTACCATATATTTGTTGCAAAATTGGACCAAATCATTTTTATAAAATATTAGGACATATTTAATGCACAATTGACAAAATGGTTGGGTGTAAAAAGTTTTGATCCTCCTCTCGTGAAAAAGACAAATTTTCGTCGATTCAGCTGGAAGCGGGTCAAATTTGAACTGCAGCTGCCTCATAGTTTGCTATTTATTTTTCCAAAAATCATTTCTAGTTACATAAGTACCTATTTAATTAGAGAAACATCAAAAAAATCCCAAGATTCAACCACTAGCTAGGAACGGTCATTCTCGCCGTTTTGACCGCATTTTGAAACTTGCATAAAAAATTCAAAAAAAAATCAAAAAATTGGGAAACCTTCGCATTGTGTCATTATTTGTGGCCAAGTTCCCAGGAAAAATAACAAACTTGTAATATGGCAATTATTTTAAAAAAGTGTTCTCAGAAACGAGCTATCACGTGTGGAGATCAATGGCTTTCAAGCCAAATGATCAATCTTATGGCCACATTCATGGCATAGTTTGTTCAAATGATCTCATATTGTGCACAAGGGTGCATATTGGAATGGCAAACAATGTTTCCTAAGGAAGTTTTCATTTTCGTTGGACGAAAAAACCATTTTCCATTTTTCGAGTGCCCGAAAGGAGGTTTTTTTGTGAAGGAACTACCAAATAATTGTTGCAAAATTGGACCAAATTATTTTTATAAAATACTAGGCCATATTTAATGCACAATTGACAAAATGGTTGGGTGTAAAATTTTTTGATCCACCTCTCGTGAAAAAGACAAATTTCCGTCGATTCAGCTGGAAGCGGGTCAAATTTGAACTGCAGCTGCCTCATAGTTTGCTATTTATTTTTTCCAAAAATCATTTATAGGTACATAAGTACCTATTTAATCATAAATACATGGTTTGGTGGCGATACGTTGAGGTTTGGGCGGTGGCTGAGGGCCCCAACTCTAGAGCGCGTAAACTCGCATGCCCGCCGCGTGGTCACCGCATGACCCTGGCATTGCCATGTGTTTTGGGTGGCATAGGCATGTCTAGTGGGTTGGGCACTCCCCAGGTAGGTGCTAGGAAGAAAATTACAACATAATATCCTCACGAGGAGACCGATCGATGCTCAAACATGAATAAGCAGCCAAGTGTTTGATTAGCGGTACGGGAAATGCACATGGACAATGGGCGTGAGTTTTGGCCGAGGATGATCATCTACTAAGGAGAATGTATTCACAAATTTTCAGCTCAAAAGGAGGATCCTAGGTGGTACTTGCTTTGCAAAGTACCACACTGGACAAAAATATGAATGTTGAAGCTGGGCTCAAAATAATGAATGGATTGAGCTGAAATTTGGTGGAGGATGGTTATTTGGGCATAGGAAAGCATTGTAGAAAATTGATATCATTTTGACATGCCAAAGTAGTACTTCCTTCACAATGCTCTTCTATGGACAAAAACTTGGGAAAACTAGTGAGAGAGATTGGATGAATGAAATAAGCTAAAAATTGGTGTAGGTAAGTTACATAGGTATGGTCATGCGCTGGTAAATTTTCAGATCATTTGGGTAAGCCTAGCTAGTACGTACTTAACAAAGCTTCTCTCGAGGTAGAAACTTTGGAAATTTCCTGAAAAAGATTTACTAGGAAAATTGAGCTGAATATTATCATGTGGCAATTATTTGGGTATGGAAGAGTGTCCGAAAAGTTTGAGGGTAATAGGAGGGGTCTATATAACACTTGCTTTGCAACGTGCCAATTTGGCCATAAAATATAAATTGAACCTGGGCTCACATAGATGATTTGACTGAGCTACAATTTGGAGGAGGGTGATAATTTGGGCATATGAAGGAACTGTATAAATTTCATGTCATTTAGAGATACAAAAAAGGTACTTCCTTCACAATGCTTCTAGGTGGACAAAAACTTTGGAAATTTGCCGAGGAAGATTTGCTAGGCAAATGGAGCTGAATTTTGTCATGCGGTAATGATTTGGATAGGAAAGAGTGCCCAAAAATTCCGAGGGAAATCAAGAATATAAAAATATCACTTCCTTCATAAAGTGTTGTTGTGAACAGAATTGGAAAATGAATATTGTTGAATTAGTTTTGAACTAGGAAAGGAAGGATTTTTACATATTTGATGAAGATATGCCCCAAATAATTTATGAGATTTTTTTGGGAATTTTGGGAATGATAGAAATATAGGTTGCTTCACAACCTAGGGCAAAAACTGCCACATGGACATGACACATAGGCAAAACTGATGAGATGGCGCCTAGTCATCACAACCCACCACAATCTACAAGGCTATGACCATCTATATTGGTCATTAACAACTAGAAATAAGGCAGCGGACTAGCACTGTTTGCTTTGTGACCATTTCGTGTAAGGAAATTACGACCTTTCTGACCAAAATGGTCGCAATGGTTTAGGGTTTGGAGCCCCCTGAAGAGCTTTTGACCAATTGGTCTAAAATGGTCATAAATTTATGACCAATTCTTCGAGGGTCACTGACAGAAGGTCATAAGTTGACATATTTCTTGTAGTGGAGGGGGAATCCCTCTCCGGTGGCCATCTTCAACATCCCGGTGCTCTCCATGACGAGGAGGGAGTAGTTCTCCCTCGGGGCTGAGGGTATGTACCGGTAGCTATGTGTTTGATCTCTCTCTCTCTCTCTCGTGTTCTTGAGGTGGTACGATCTTGATGTATCGCGAGCTTTGCTATTATAGTTGGATCTTATGATGTTTTCTCCCCCCTCTACTCTCTTGTAATGGATTGAGTTTTCCCTTTGAAGTTATCTTATCGGATTGAGTCTTTAAGGATTTGAGAACACTTGATGTATGTCTTGCATGTGCGTATCTGTGGTGACAATGGGATATCACGTGATTCACTAGATGTATGTTTTGGTGATCAACTTGCGGGTTCTGCCCATGAACCTATGCATAGGGGTTGGCACACGTTTTCGTCTTGACTCTCCGGTAGAAACTTTGGGGCACTCTTTGAGGTTCTATGTGTTGGTTGAATAGATGAATCTAAGATTGTGTGATGCATATCGTATAATCATACCCATGGATACTTGAGGTGACATTGGAGTATCTAGGTGACATTAGGGTTTTGGTTGATTTGTGTCTTAAGGTGTTATTCTAGTATGAACTCTAGGGTTGTTTGTGACACTTATAGGAATAGCCCAACGGATTGATTGGAAAGAATAACTTTAAGGTGGTTTCGTACCCTACCATAATCTCTTTGTTTGTTCTCCTCTATTAGTGACTTTGGAGTGACTCTTTGTTGCATGTTGGGGGATTGTTATATGATCAAACTATGTCATTATTGTTGAGAGGACTTGCACTAGTGAAAGTATGAACCCTAGGCCTTGTTTCAATGCATTGCAATACCGTTTGCGCTCACTTTTATCATTAGTTACCTTGCTGTTTTTATATTTTCAGATTACAAAAACCTTTATCTACCATCCATATACCACTTGTATCACCATCTCTTCTCCGAACTAGTGCACCTATACAATTTACCATTGTATTGGGTGTGTTGGGGACACAAGAGACTCTTTGTTATTTGGTTGCAGGTTTGCTTGAGAGAGACCATCTTCATCCTACGCCTCCTACGGATTGATAAACCTTAGGTCATCCACTTGAGGGAAATTTGCTACTGTCCTACAAACCTCTGCACTTGGAGGCCCAACAACGTCTACAAGAAGAAGGTTGTGTAGTAGACATCAGTGCCGACTTTGCTAAGCTACAAATGGCCATCTTCCTGCATTGCTTAGTTACCAAATATAGGTGAATTGCTTTTTCATGTACTCAAACTATTAATTAGTATAAATCTACCAATAATAATAAGTATTGATTGCTTCTTATTTAATAATATACATGTGAGTGCTTACTCATGTAGTTCTAGATTTTTGCTTGCAATGTAGTTCTTAGCGGGTAACATGAGAAGTAGGAGAATGAATTTAACTTCAATGGCACAATTATGTTGTATAAACCCATTTTTATATATTTCCTTAATAGGCTCATATTTTTTTATGACTGACAATTGCAGAATAGAAGATGGATCTTGTTTGTTGTCATTATATCCTACATGGAAATTTCTATTTCTGTAAAATGCATTTTCTACCACTACTTGCTCCAAAATTTATGGCTTGGTCATAATTGTGTAGTCGAATTCTATCATTGAACACTAATTAGTAAAAATTATTTGTATTTTATTAAATAAAACATATTGAAAGTGCGTTATATCGACTAGAGGGGGGTGAATAGGCGATTTTAATGAAAGTCTTCAAAACGTGGAAGTTATGAAGACAAACAGTAGAGATATGCCTATTACTATGCAGCGGAAGGTAGACTACACTAGGCCAGCCATGGTCAAGTATCAACAGAGTGAAAGCACAGTGACAAATAGCTGTAGTGTAATGAGGATCAGGTAGGAAGGTGTTATGAAGCCAAACAGATCATTCACTCACGTTGTGAAGACAAAAGATAGAACAAACATGCAATGACTTCACAATGAGTAATCAGTAAGTAAAAGGAAGTGAAGATGAAACCAGTGACTCGTTGAAGACAATGATGTGTTGGACCAGTTCCAGTTGCTGTGACAACTGTACGTCTGGTTAGAGCGGCTAGGTATTTAAACCTTAGGACACACAGTCCCGGACACCCAGTCCTGAACACGCATCTCAGGACACCAAGTCCTCAACGTATTCTCCTTGAGCTAAGGTCACATAGTCCTTGCCCAATCACTCTGGTAAGTCTTCAAGGTAGACTCCCAAACCTTCACAGACTTTGTTCACTAGCAATCCACAATGTCTCTTGGATGCTCTGAACGTGACGCCTAACCGTCTGGAGGATGCACAGTCCTCAAGTGTAATAAGTCTTCAGATCACACAGACAAGAAGACTTAAGTGATGCCCAATTCTCTCTAGCTCTGGTGGTTAGGGCTTTATCCTCGCAAGGAATTCTCTCTCAAAGGCTTCGAGGTGGGTTGCTCTCAAACGACAAAAGCCGTACTCTCAATCTGAGCAGCCAACCGTTTATGGTTGTAGGGGGTGGGCTATTTATAGCCACTTGGCAACCCGACCTGATTTGTCCGAAATGACCCTGGGTCACTAAGGAACTGACACGTGTCTCAACGGTCAGATTTCAAACTCTCATGGCAACTTTACTTGGGCTACAAGCAAAGTTGACTTGTCCGGCTCTGGACAAGATTCGCTCTCATTGTCTTCACTCGAAGACATAGGTTTTTGGTTTAGGCATCACTTCAGTCATTCTGACTGGTTCTCCTGGACCCCACTTAACAGTACGGTGGTTCCTATGACTCAACACAAAAGAAAAAGAACTACGAAAGATCTAAGTCTTCGAGCTCCATAGGCTTCATATCGTGTCTTCTTTTGTCATAGTCTTCAATGTGAATATCTTCATACACCACCTTTGACTTCAATGTCTTCATACATTTTTAGGGGTCATCTCTGGTAGTAAAACCGAATCAATGAGGGACTTCTACCTGTGTTATCCTGCAATTCTCACAAACACATTAGTCCCTCAACTAGGTTTGTCATCAATACTCCAAAACCAACTAGGGGTGGCACTAGATGCACTTACAATCTCCCCCTTTTTGGTGATTGATGACAAACTAGTTGAAGTTTTCAACGGGGAATATAAGGATAAGGAATTGTCTTCATAAGTTGCAAGGGCTCCCCCTGAAGATGTGCATATAAGTTAATTTGCTTTTGGAATGCAAATGCACATGGCAGGTTGTACTTGTGGAGATCCTCTTCAGCTTATGATGACAATCCACTATGCATGTGAAAGTATATGAAGATAATGACATGCATAATGGAAAATGGACGTCTGCAGAATGAGATAAGTGCGGAATTTATCGTCGCACATGCGGAATTTATCTTCGCAAAACAGGGTGGCAAACAAGTAGCAGACGACCATCTAGTTTAAGTGTTACAACTCATAAGAACCAAATGTAGCAAAAATGAGAGTTGTAAGCACGAAGCAAAATATAAGGCACCCGCCCATATGAACCCGCTTGAAGACTATCAATCTCATATGCTTCGCCCCCTTTTGTCAGTAATGACCAAAAAGGTTTGAAGACATAGAGCCTCTACTCGTTCCCATGAGGAGTAGATGAAGTAGCAGTGTTGTTGATGTTGTTTGGCGGTGCAGAAGAGCTTGGGGGTGCTGAAGCAGATGGTGGTGAAGTAGCATCGTCTTCTTCCTCAATGATTCTGGCAGTGACTATGGCAGCAGAGGAAGAAAACTCAGAGTCTTCAAGAGATGGAGTCCCCAGCAGCACAGCTCTTCAAGGAGGTGTGGAGTCAAATTTGAATCTCTCAGTGAAGCCATCCTCTTGAAGATCAGCTTCAGAAAGCATCATCGTTAGCCCTTTCCATGTGCGGCGACAGGTTTCATGGGCAATGAAAGCGTTCTTGGTGGCAAGATTACGGATGCGATTTACATCCACCAAGAGGCTTTTCATCTGTCTCTTCAACCAGTCATGATGCCTATCCTGCTTTTGATGAAGGGCCACAAGAAGCTCTCGGTCGTTGAGAACACGAGTGCGCTTCTTGGGTCTTGAAGCAGTGGCACTGTCAGTGGCTTCAGTTGAAGCAGGGTGTGGTGCACGTGTAGTGCCAGCCAAAGGATACACCCTGGAGATGGCTTCAACACCTTCAACGTTTTGAGTGAAGCTCTGGTGTTTTGCATTTTGAAGACTCAGAGGTTTCTTGGCAGGTTCAGGATAGATGGCTTCAGTAGAGGTATCCACATTAGGCAAGAAGATCCGATGGTTGCAGGCTGAGGGCTGATACGAGATGGCAGAGTGAAGTTTGATCAGCCTCATTACCCAAGGAGCATAGAACTTTAAACCAAACAGATCTGAGCCGGATGCAGCTAGTTGGCGTATGAAGAAATCCTGTGCGTTGAAGCATTTGCCATGAAGGATACAGAATATCAGAGTCTTCATTGCACCCTCGATCTTGGCATTTGGAGAGTGTCCTTTAATGGACCAGAGAGTCCGCCGGATGATGTGATAGATGGTCCTGGGTAGGTACTCAAGGTCTTCAACGAAGAACTCTGTGGGATAAGGAGCATCGTGGGGCAATGGCTTCATCATGGAGAGCATCTGACTCATATTCGGTTCAGGCCTCTGAAATATGCTCTCAATAGCTTCAGTGTGTAGCCGACAGCCTTGCTCGAAGAATTCGCCTGGAGTGGGCAGGCCAGTGAGCTCAATGATATCAAATGCATTGGCTTTGTGATGAACGTTGCCGGTCATCCACTCCAGTACCCAAGTCTTTGGAACTCTGTTGTATCCTTTGATGTGCAGAGTGGCATAGAATTGTAGCAGGAGCTCTTCGTTCCAATGTTCTTCATCAGTAACAAACTGTAGCAGACCCACTTGTTTGAAGCAATCCAACGCTTCCTCTAGACAGGGAAGACCAGCAATAGCTTCAACATCAAGGCGCTTGTGCGGGAAAATGCGACCTTGGTTGTATAGTATGCAAGAGTAGTAGCTGCGCTGAGGATAGCTCCAGAACCTATCTGATGAAATCCTTTCCCTTGAATAGGGGTTCTTGAAGCTATTGAAGAAAGTATTATCTGCCCTGAAGCCATTGATGTTGAAGGATCCAGGTGCTGATGCAGGACCTGGAAACCTTGGCAGTCTGGGGATTGGCTTCTGGACCTGAGGCCTGTGCTCAACATGATAGTTGAATTGGGGACCTGCAGCAGACTCAGGAACAGAAGTTGTGGGTTCAGTGGCTTCGCTGTCTTCTGAAGCTTTTGCTGGGGAGGGCTCCACATTAGCTTTGTTGTTGGTTGTGGCAGCCTCAAGATTTTCATCCTCCGCTTGACTAGCTGGAGGGTCGGTCACAAGCACGTTCTCCTGGAGAACTGCTTCTTGGTGGAGCAGAGGAGTGGGCTCTTGTGGTGCTTCTTCTGCGGCTGATGCAGCCGGAATGTCTTCAGCATAGACTTGAGGCTTTGGACCTTTGCGAAGCCTGCGGAACACAGACGACGCCTGTGGGGTTGGAGTGGGCTGGGCCTCATAGTCTTCTTCCTCTTGAGGGCGATCCGCCCATGAAGCATCATGTGCAATTGGCGTCAGTGGACGACCAATGCTGATGAGTTCGCTGTGTTCTAACTGAGGAAGGGCTGCATCATCTTCTACATTTTCACGATGACCAATGTCTTCAGCAGCGATGGGATCAGCTGCTGGAATGTCTTCAGCTTCAGGAGCCTCTGTGGAAGCAGGCTCATGAACCGTCAGTTGACGTTTTGCGTCAGGGTGAACCATAGAAATAGGTTCAACTATCAAGGGCTCTGTGGGAGCAGCCCGAGCTTTCTTGATCTTTCGCTTTTTCTGAGTGGGGGCAGAAGGAGAGGCTTCAAAGTGTTTCCTCTTCCTGGCTTCAGCCTCTGCAGTTCTCGTCTTCTTGAGCTCTGAAGCGGTTGACTGGCTCTTTGGCTTCGAGCCAGTCGTTGCAGTTGGGAAGACAAGCGGAACTGCTTCCTACCTTGGTGCCTCTGGTTCAGTTGGAACAGTCTTCTTCTTTTTCTTTGCGGCCATCTTGGGGTCGATGCTAGGACGCCCAAGTGCCTTGCGCTTCTCAGCCTCATTGTAGGCTTGCACACATCTGTCAGCCAGAGTCTTCATCCGCTCACGTGAACCCTGAGCTTCTGCACGCTTCTTCAGAAAGTTTTCCTTTAGCTCATGCGACATGATCTTGAAGCTCTTCACTTCTTGCACGCTGAGCTTGGCCATATGCTTCTTGAACTGAGCCTTTTCATGATCAATTTTCTGCTTCAGTTCAACAATGCGCTGGGCAATAGCAAGTTCTGAAGCAATAGCGCCTTGGAAGGCGACGCTGAGGCCAACGGGCAGCTGTAGATCTTCAAAGCTGATGTTTGGTGTGGCAAACCACTCGTCAATGAAGTTGTGGATGATGGCGACATCAAAGAGAGGCAGATTGTTGAAGATTTCTGCTTCTTCTTTGCTCTTGATGAGTTGCTCAAGAGAGTCATCTCCAATATCTTCATCACTTGACAGATCAATGGCTTCACTGCGCAGGATGGCAGCAGTTGTGAGCTCTTTGCCAGTGTGAGACAGAGGCATCTTGGCCTTCTGGTGCCTTGAGACGCGTGATAAGTCTTCAGACTACACACTGTCTTCAGGAGGTGCAGTCGCCAATGGCTTCGCCTTTGAGATTTTTGGTGAAGGGGCTGGCTTTGAAGCTTTTGGCTTCTTCAACTGCTTCGGCTTCTGCACTGCAGGCACTGCAGGCGCTTCATCAGACTCAGTGTCAGCTGTAGGCTCATTCACTGCAGTCCCTTGAACCAAGAGGTAGGTGATGAGGCCTTCAAGGTTGGCATACGGACCGATGACATTGGGTTCTGCTTCTCGTGTGCCATCTGCCCTTGGTGCTGAGGGACCAGGGTTGAAGTCTAACCCAAATTTCTTCTTGTTTTGCTTCGCTGAGTTTTGGGCAAACTGGAAGTTGCGCTTGAACAGATTGTCGTCACGACACTAGAGTAGTGACGACGGATGTGCATCATCATGCTGTGGCCCACGGACCATGCATGGATAGAAGCTTTGGGCAATAGCTTCATCTCTGGACCTGGGTACAAGATTCTTGTATAAGATGTCTCCCCATGGTCTTTTTATGGCACTTTTCTCAGCATACTCTTGGGTTGTGAAGCGGTATTTGAACCATTGTTCTGCCCAATAGCGTCGAATCCATTGGATTCGGGTCTTGCGCTGACCATAATTCTCTTCAGGATCTGTTTTATACATTTCTGCCAGTTCATCAGGCAGATCTTTGGATGTTCCTCCACGTCGCTGTCTGCCCCCCTTCCTTGCTGCTGTTTCTGAAGCCATAAACCTTAACTTGGAAGGCTTCAAGACGTTCAAAGGCTTCAAAGGCTTTCTTTTGCTGGACCAACAGGAACTGGCTTCAGGAGAATTTATGTGATGCTGTAAGAATTCTGCAAATGAATGCAGACTATGAGAACCAAAGGATTCTCCCACAGACATGTACCTGTGACAGCATTAAGGTCCGAGGGAAGGGGAAGAGGTCATATGCATTCTCAGAAGATTTTGAAGATAAATCAGTTTAGAAGACATTGACCTCATTGTGCGAAGACATTCACTCATAGATAAGAAGTTGGTTCCAGATTTGTACGAATCCATAGATCAGTACAAGTGAGGAATCTAACTACTTTGTGAAGCACAAGTGAATATACTAGGCATGTTATGAGTTGCAGCTTGAGAGAGATCTAGCTTGTGTGAATAGAAACTGCTTGTGGTAGAAAGTGACAGATCAATAGGATCAACGGTGTTGTAAAAAAGGGAGTTTTATTTACCACACTGAGAACTGCTAGACGGAGTGGGAGATGAGGCCGAGCAGTTCACTCGTCCGTGCCCTAACTTGGCAACGGAGGAGACCTACGGCGACGGCAGAGAGGACGATGTCCGCGGTCGGCGTGAAGACGGCGTCGGAGAGGTTGCGGCAGCGAAGCGCTTCGTCGCCGGCGTCGTCGTGAGCTAGCGGTAGCGCTAGGGTTCGTGCGAGGGTGGAAGAAGAGATAGTTACCGCTGTGAGTGTGTATTTATAGGCACAAGGGCGGCACTGCGCTATTACACAGGTGCCCCTGGCGATTCGCATTTGAGTAATACGTGGCCATCATGCGGTATTTTGGGGGCAGTTCCACGTCCCACGCACGCCTGGATTGTCGGGTGGTCGTTCCTACTTCTCCGGATTTCATGTGGATAAATGAGCATTGAAAACGGACTTAAATGTTGTCTCTGTGTCTTCTGCTGACAAGGACGCAGAGAAGACATTCGACAGTTTCAATAGAATGCATATGACTTAGAGAGATAGAGTTTGAGATAGAAAGCATAGAGAAGTTTGGGGTCCGATCACATTCACTTAGTTCAAAAGATTCAACACGAAGACATAGCTATAAGTGAATGTTGTAGAGGACAGAACACTAGCACATATATATATATATATATCTATAGTCAACATAGTGAAGATAATCATGAAAATATGTTGAGTTCGAAGCCAAACCAAATGTGAAGACATTGCAAGGTAACGCCATGAGAGAAACACTTCAAAATAGAACATTTGGTGGTGGCGTTACCCACCGTATAGGAAGTATTAGACCCAGACACGGCGCACAATTATCGTGGCGCTCCGAAGTCAATTTCCACATTAATTTATTCACACTTAGAATGTATGTCTTCATTGATTGAAGATATACTTCACTTCGTGTGTTGCACATCTAAGTCATCAATATGCATAAGGGTTAGGATGTGTGCCTGATCACAGGACATTTGAGGATTCCAGGATATTTAGCTCACACCATAACTTGCAAAACCTCTTCTCATCCAAGGGCTTGGTGAAGATATCTGCCAATTGCTCTTCAGTGTTGACGTGTATGATATCAATGTCTTCCTTCACAACATGATCTCTGAGAAAGTGATGATGAATTTCAATGTGCTTTGTCTTCGAGTGCTGAACTGGGTTGTTGGCAATCTTGATGGCGCTTTCATTGTCGCAGTAAAGTGGCACTTGCTTCAGATGAATGCCATAGTCCTTGAGTGTTTGCTTCATCCACAGAAGCTGAGCGCAGCAAGATCCAGCAGCAATGTATTCAGATTCAGCAGTGGAGAGAGATACACAGTTCTGCTTCTTTGAAGACCAACATACAAGTGATCGTCCCAGAAAGTGACATGTGCCTGATGTAGACTTGCGATCAACTTTGTCACCAGCATAATCAGCATCCGAGAATCCAACCAAATCAAACTCCGAGCCCTTTGGATACCATAATCCTAGAGTTGGGGTGTGAGCCAAATATCGAAGAATTCGCTTCACAGCTAAGTGATGCGACTCCTTTGGTGCCGCTTGAAATCGAGCACACATGCAAACACTAAGCATAATATCTGGCCTAGATGCACATAGATAAAGTAAAGAACCAATCATGGAGCGGTATACCTTTTGATCGAATTCTTTACCATTGTCGTCAGGACCCAGATGATGTTTGGCTGGCATTGGTGTTGTGAAGCCTTTGCAGTCTTGCATACCGAACTTCTTCAGGAAATCTTTGAGATACTTCTCTTGAGATATGAAGATGCCATTGCATTGTTGTCGTATTTGAAGACCAAGGAAGAACTTCATCTCCCCCATCATGGACATCTGATATTGCTCTTGCATCATATATCCAAACTCTTCACTGTACTTCTGATTGGTGCAGCCGAAGATAATGTCATCCACATATATTTGGCACACAAACAGTTCACCATCATATGTCTTCATGAAAAGAGTGGGATCTAGGGAACCAGGTATGAAGCCTTTGCTCTTCAGGAAGTATTTGAGTGTGTCATACCAGGCCCTAGGGGCTTGTTTGAGGCCATACAGTGCCTTGTTGAGCTTGTATACCATGTCAGGATGTTTTGGATTTTCAAAGCCAGGCGGTTGTGCAACATACACTTCTTCTTCAATCTTGCCATTGAGAAAGGCACTCTTCACATCCATTTGATATAGAAGTATGTTATGATGATTTGCATAGGCCAGCAGTATGCGTATGGCTTCAAGCCTAGCCACAGGAGCAAATGTTTCATCGAAGTCAATGCCTTCCACTTGAGTATATCCTTGAGAAACGAGACGAGCTTTGTTTCTGACAACTTGACCATGCTCATCTTGCTTGTTGCGGTATATCCATTTGGTGCCTATTATGTTGTGCTTCCGTGGATCAGGACGCTTAACCAGTTCCCATACATTATTCAGCTCAAACTGTTGAAGCTCTTCTTGCATAGCTTGAATCCATTCAGGTTCCATGAAGGCTTCTTCAACTTTCTTGGGTTCTGATATTGAGACGAATGCGAAGTGCCCACAAAAATTTGCTAGCTGATTTGCCCTTGAACGAGTGAGTGGACCAGGTGCATTTATGCTATCAATTATTCTTTCAATCTGCACTTCATTGGCAACGCGAGGATGTACAGGGCAAAGACTTTGCTCTTGCTGTTCACCGTCGTTGTTGGAAGGAATGTCTTCAGGCTGAGCAATGTCTTCATGTTGATTAGGTGCTGAAATGATAAGTTCTTCTTCAGGATGAGCTTCAGAAGGTATAATCTGTCCAGTTCCCATTAGCTTGATTGATTCACTGGATGGAACTTCATCTAGCACACTTGGCAGCTGCTCTCTTTGTGATCCGTTGGTCTCATCGAACCGCACATCCACTGTTTCAACCACTTTGTAATGAAAGAGATTGAAGACTCTGTAGGAGTGCGAATCCTTTCCATATCCAAGCATAAAACCCTCATGTGCCTTTGGTGCAAATTTTGAGGTGTGATGTGGGTCCTTGATCCAGCACCTTGCGCCAAATACTCTGAAGTAACTCACATTTGGCTTTTTGCCAGTAAGGAGCTCATAAGATGTCTTGTTCAGTAGCTTGTGAAGATAAACACGATTGATTGTATGACATGCAGTATCAATGGCTTCGGGCCAGAATTTTCTTGGAGTCTTGTATTCATCTAGCATCGTTCTGGCCATCTCAATTAGTGTTCTGTTCTTGCGTTCGATGACGCCATTCTGCTGTGGTGTGTACGGGGCTGAGAATTCATGTGTGATGCCCAAGGTATCAAGATATGTATCAAGGCCAGTGTTCTTGAATTCAGTGCCATTGTCACTTCTGATGTGCTTTATCTTGGCGCTAAAATTGTTCATAGCACGATTGGCGAAGCGTCTGAACACATCCTGCACTTCAGTCTTGTAAAGGATTATGTGCACCCAAGTATATCTAGAATAATCATCAACAATAACGAAGCCATAGAGGCAAGCAGTAGTAGTTAGAGTTGAGTAATGAGTGGGAACGAAAAGATCCATGTGGAGCATTTCGAAGGGTTGAGTAGTAGTCATGATTGTCTTCGAGGGATGTTTGGCCCTCGTCATTTCCCTTGCTTCACAGGCACCGCATAAATGGTCCTTCTTGAACTTGATACCCTCGATGCCTATGACATGCTTCTTCTTCGCGAGGGTGTGGAGGTTCCTCATGCCAGCATGTCCAAGCCTTCGATGCCATAGCCAGCATTCTGAAGCCTTTGCTAGAAGACATACTGCAAGCTGTGGCCCTGCTGAGAAATCTACCACGTACAGATCATCTTTTCGATACCCTTCAAACACTAGAGACTTGTCAGATTCCATTAGTACAAGGCAACGATATTTTCCAAACGTTACGATCATGTTCAAATCGCAAAGCATTGAGACAGACATTAAGTTGAAGCCAAGGGATTCAACAAGCATGACTTTATCCATGTGTTGATCCCTTGAGATTGCAACTCTACCTAGACCCAATACCTTACTCTTACCAATGTCAGCAAATGTGATGTGACTCTTGTCGGATGGACGTAAGGTTGAGTCCATAAGAAGACTTCTTTTTCCAGTCATGTGATTTGTACACCCACTGTCAATAATCCATTCTGAAGACGCTGGTGTCGTACCCTACAGTGCAGTTAGGGGGATAGGCTTCACCAAGAGCATTGTGAAGCAAAAACATTTGACGAACCAGTGGGTTATGAAAGCTTAGATCCAGGTTAGGACTAATAGGGAGAGTAGCAAGCGATTCAGGTACGAAGTACATAGTAAGACCATTTGGGCATTTGATCTTGCGCCCTACAAGATGTTTAAGGTCCCCAGCAATAGCGTCAGACGATTTTGGTTTTCTGCTGGAGACCATTCCCTGCAAAAGAGAGTTAAGCCTTCTTAACCACCCACATCTTCAAGGGTGGCTTAGAAGCAATAAGTCTAAGTGCAGCATCTGAGAATTTTGGCTTTGAAGCCTTAGCAAACAGTCTTGCAGGTGGACAATAGTACTCATAAGAATAAGAAGAATAGTTCTTGGTCTTATGAACATAGCGGTTTGATGAACTGCTCTCATATTCATATGACGGAGTATGGTCTCCCTGCAAAGCATTTGCGTTAGTGCGACTCAGGTGAGTCCTCTGTTTGTATGAAGCCTTTGGACCGTATGAAGCCTTTGGTCTGAGGTTTGTCTTCTTCAAGGGAGGTGTCATGAAGACATTCACAGGAAGATTTTCCAGACACTTTTTCGGAACCCAGATCTTCTTCATAGGCGGTCCATTCCTGCAGTTAGTACCAACGTACCTGGCAAACACTTCCCCATTCTGATTCTTAAACAGTATATAGTTTGCATCAAAGGATTCATCAATGATAATGGGGTTAGCACAAGTGAAGCCAGTTAGATTGGATGGATCTGCTGAAGGTTCCTTTGCAGCAACCCACATGGTTTTGGGGTATTGCTCAGGTTTCCAGTAAGAGCCATCTGCATTCATTTTCCTTACGAACCCAACACCCTCTTTCCTAGGGTTTCGGTTTAGAATCTGCTTTTTGAGGACATCACATAGGGTCTGATGCCCTTGAAGACTTTTGTACATCCCTGTTTCAAGCAATGTCTTCAACCTAGCATTCTCATCAGCAATAGTGGTGGTATCCTCAACAGAGGGGTTAGTTACCGCATCAATAGTTGAAGATATTGCAACAACAGTAGCAGTAGAACATTCAGCAACAGAAGTAGCATTATCACGCTCAATGCATTTAAGACATGGTGGTTCAAATCCTTCCTGAGCGGGACCGATCTGTTTGGCGCGAAGTGACTCGTTTTCCGTTTGAAGATCTTCATGAACTGCTCTCAATTTCTCAAGATCTTGCTTCCTTTGAAGATAATCATAGGAAAGCTTTTCATGAGTTGTTGAGAGAGTTTCATGACGATTTTCAAGTTCCTGATATTTAACGTGAAGATTTTTTATGTCTTCAATTAAGGATTCAGATCGAGTCATTTCAGCACCCAACAGATCATCGCTTCTGTCTAACAGTTTTTGAATATGTTCCATAGCTTTCTGTTGTTCAGTTGCAATTTTAGCAAGTGTTTTGTAGCTAGGTTTTGAAACACAGTCAGAGTCATCGTCACTAGATGTTTGATAGTGAGTAGTGCGTGTGTTTACCTTGGCACCGCGTGCCATGAAGCAGTAGGTAGAAGCGGAGCAGTCCTTGTTATTTGCATCGGTGTCGGTGATGAAGTCATTGTCTTCAGTGTTGAAGATGGACTTGGCAACGTATGCTGTAGCCAGACTTGCGACGCCTGAGTCGGATTCCTCTTCAGACTCCACCTCCGCCTCCTCAGAAGCAGACTCCTCCTCTGAATCCATTTCCTTGCCAACAAATGCACGTGCCTTGCCAGATGAGCTCTTCTTGTGTGGTGAAGACTTTGAGGAAGACTTGGAAGAAGACTTTGAGTATTTCTTCTTCTTCTTCTTGTCGTCAGAGTCATATTCCTTGCTCTTCTTCTTCTTTTTGTTCTCATTGTCCCACTGTGGACACTCAGAGATGAAGTGGCCAAGTTTCTTGCACTTGTGACATGTTTTCTTCTTGTAGTCATGAGCAGGAGCTTCATCATTCCTTGAACTTGATCGGGAAGACTTTCTGAAACCTTTCTTCTTCGTGAATTTTTGGAACTTCTTGACAAGCATAGCAAGTTCCCTTCCAATGTCTTCAGGATCATCAGAACTTCTATCAGATTCTTCTTCAGATGAGGAGACAGCTTTTTCCTTCAAGGCACGAGTTCGCCCATAGTTTGGACCGTAGATATCTCTTTTCTCCGAAAGCTAAAACTCATGTGTATTGAGCCTCTCAAGTATGTCAGACGGATCGAGTGTCTTGAAATCAGGACGTTCTTGGATCATCAGGGCCAGGATGTCAAACGAACTATCAAGTGATCTCAGCAGCATCTTGACGACATCATGTTTGGTAATCTCAGTGGCGCCGAGGGCTTGAAGCTCATTTGTGATGTCAGTGAGTCAGTCAAATGTGTGCTGGACATTCTCATTGTCATTTCGCTTGAAGTGGTTGAAGAGATTGCGAAGGACACTGATTCTTTGATCTCTCTGGGTTGAGATGCCTTCATTGACCTTGAGGAGCCAGTCCCAGACCAGCTTGGATGTCTTCAAAGCACTCACACGGCCATACTGTCCTTTGCTCAGATGACCACAGATGATGTTCTTGGCAGTAGAGTCCAGTTGAACGAATTTCTTGACATCAGCAGCAGTGACACCTTCTCCAGCCTTGGGAACGCTGTTCTCGACGACATACCATAGGTCGATGTCAATGGCTTCAAGATGCATACGCATCTTATTCTTCCAGTAGGGATATTCAGTTCCATCAAAGACGGGGCACGCAGCGGAGACTTTAATTATCCCTGCAGTCGACATAGCTAAAACTCCAGGTGGTTAAACCGAATCACACAGAACAAGGGAGCACCTTGCTCTGATACCAATTGAAAGTGCGTTATATCGACTAGAGGGGGGGTGAATAGGCGATTTTTATGAAAGTCTTCAAAACGTGGAAGTTATGAAGACAAACAGTAGAGATATGCCTATTACTATGCAGCAGAAGGTAGACTACACTAGGCAAGCCATGGTCAAGTATCAACAGAGTGAAAGCACGGTGACAAATAGCTGTAGTGTAATGAGGATCAGGTAGGAAGATGTTATGAAGCCAAACAGATCATTCACTCACGTTGTGAAGACAAAAGATAGAACAGACATGCAATGACTTCACAATGAGTAATCAGTAAGTAAAAGGAAGTGAAGATGAAACCAGTGACTCATTGAAGACAATGATGTGTTGGACCAGTTCCAGTTGCTGTGACAACTGTACGTCTGGTTGGAGCGGTTAGGTATTTAAACCTTAGGACACACAGTCCCGGACACCCAGTCCTGAACACGCAGCTCAGGACACCAAGTCCTCACCGTATTCTCCTTGAGCTAAGGTCACATAGTCCTCGCCCAATCACTCTGGTAAGTCTTCAAGGTAGACTCCCAAACCTTCACAGACTTCGTTCACTGGCAATCCACAATGTCTCTTGGATGCTCTGAACGTGACGCCTAACCGTTTGGAGGATGCACAGTCCTCAAGTGTAATAAGTCTTCAGATCACACAGACAAGAAGACTTAAGTGATGCCCAATTCTCTCTGGCTCTGGTGGTTAGGGCTTTATCCTCGCAAGGAATTCTCTCTCAAAGGCTTCGAGGTGGGTTGCTCTCAAATGACAAAAGCCGTACTCTCAATCTGAGCAGCCAACCGTTTATGGTTGTAGGGGGTGGGCTATTTATAGCCACTTGGCAACCCGACCTGATTTGTCCGAAATGACCCTGGGTCGCTAAGGAACTGACACGTGTCTCAACGGTCAGATTTCAAACTATCATGGCAACTTTACTTGGGCTACAAGCAAAGCTGACTTGTCCAGCTCTGGACAAGATTCGCTCTCATTGTCTTCACTCGAAGACATAGGTTTTTGGTTTAGGCATCACTTCAGTCATTCTGACTGGTTCTCCTGGACCCCACTTAACAGTACGGTGGTTCCTATGACCCAACACAAAAGAAAAAGAACTACGAAAGATCTAAGTCTTCGAGCTCCATAGGCTTCATATCGTGTCTTCTTTTGTCATAGTCTTCAATGTGAATATCTTCATACACCACCTTTGACTTCAATGTCTTCATACATTTTTAGGGGTCATCTCTGGTAGTAAAACCGAATCAATGAGGGACTTCTACATGTGTTATCCTGTTCTCACAAACACATTAGTCCCTCAACTAGGTTTGTCGTCAATACTCCAAAACCAACTAGGGGTGGCACTAGATGCACTTACACATATGATAAGTATTCATATAACATAGTTTAACAATATAATTTTATAATCATTTAAATGCATGTTCGTAAAAAATCAACTATCAAAGTTGCTAGCGCCAATAGAATCCTAAGCACGAACTGTTATACATGCAAGTTTATTAGCGGATAACTAGTTTTTAAGATTACTGCTACATCCATGGATGTAATTAACATGGATCGTCTTAAATGTGTTCAGTACAAAAATTAGAATATAGTACAAAAGTAGAATATTGTACATAGATCTTGACTCTCTAAATTTTAAACTTTATATAGTTGGAAAGCGGTCAAGGGAGGAACCATGGTGCTTTGTCCTGGACTACAGTTTCCTGGTGGTTTTCACATACAACTTGTCCCAAAAGCTTGATGCGTGGATGTTACTGCTTCAATACGTTCAAGACCTCTTAGCCTCTGGAGGATTCACAATATAGTCGTTTATACAGATCTCTAGTATGGTATCATGTCCATGTGTGGCTATGGATTAGAATAATAATGTATAAACATTGGTCAAACCATTATTTGTTTCAAAAGCTTGTTTATAGTGAAGTGCATGTGCGGTTTCTGCTTGCTCTTCCGTAGAAGCGTTGGGATACTCCCAAGTGTAAGCGGTGAGTGTGGTCGCAATGCCGGTGACGGCGATAACAATGCTAGTGAACTGAGGTTCTCCTATTTAGTTCCAACAGTGCCCTCGCTATCTCTGTATATTCAACTCGTTGTGAGCTAAGGCTTTGTAGAACATGTTGAATGTCACCAAAGAGAATGCCAACGTGTGGTTTTTGATTGACCAAGAGAGCTTATCATTAAGTCAAAACGATTGGGTAAACAATACACCAAAAAAGTACAGCAGCATTTTCTACTTGGTAAATAATGCAAGAAAATATGCCACCTTTTCCAATGATTAATTTGCAGTATGTCAATGTGTTACTTTGGAGCATGCCATGAGAAAGAAAGAAAGGAAAACAGATGCCTAGTTTACAATCCAACACACTGCTCGCACAGACTAATTGTTTTTACATGGCCCTCCAATTTGTACACCTAAATAAATAAATACCCCTGCACTTTCTGAGTTGGTACCATGATGAACCAACATTTGTATACATAGAAACTCCAAGGGCAACACTGAGTGATAACAAGGTTCACCAACATGGCTACATCCCCGGGACATGACTACCGGGCGCTCCCCCTCATGTACTAAGAGTCAGTTCTTTTGGTCGGCTTAAAAAATAAGCTGCCTCTCCCCAGCTTAAAAAATAAGCCGCTCCTAAAATTTGTTGAAGCTTCTATATTAGTTATCCCATTAATAGTTCAGAAGCCCCAATAAAAGAGGAAGACGACTTATGGAAAAAGCTTGGGAGGAGGCGGCTTATTTTTTTAAGCCGCCAAAAGAACTGGCCCTAAATCACATGATACATATTGACAATAAACCCTCCAAGGCCACTAGTGCTTTGCATGCCGTGGGACAGCCAGTCCAGGCACCCCTGCCATGGGTGCCTTGACCGGCCCCCTCATGATTTTTGTCTTGGCCTACAACTTTATTTTACACCGTATGCACTTTTTTTTAGAATGGGACGAGCATAATATTTTAAATGCATGAATAGATTGTTAAATATCACAATCATTGTGAATGAACTAATTCTTTTAAAGAAAAATCCTGAACATTTGGTATATAATATAAACATTTTACAAACAATGACATGAACATATTTTTGAAACAGATGAACACTTTTTTTTGAAATGTCGAGAACATTTTATTCTATGCTATGTTTTTTTTCAAAATTACATGAGCATTTTTTATATTATATTAATATTTGTTTTAAAATGTCAAAAAACATATTTTTGCAACATGTGGTTTTTTCGCATGCCGCGGGACAGCCGGTCCAGGCACACCTACCATGGGTGCCTTGGCCGGCCCTCTCAAGATTTTTGTCTTGGCATACACCTTTATTTTACACTGTATGAACTTTTTTTAAATGGGACGAGCATAATATTTTAAATGCATGAATAGATTGTTAAATCTCACAATCATTGTGAATGAACTAATCTTTTAAAAAAAATCCTGAAACATTTGGTATATTATATAAACATTTTACAAACAATGACATGAACATATTTCTGAAACACATGCACTTTTTTTTGAAATGCCGAGAACATTTTATTCTATGGTATGTTTTTTTTCAAAATTACATGAGCATTTTTTATATTGTATTAATATTTGTTTTAAAATTTCAAAAAACATATTTTTGCAACACGTGGTTTTTTAATATACACTGAACATTTTCTAATAAATGTGAAACATTTAGAAAATAACATTGTTCAAATACACGTCGCATGCTGTACATTTTTTATACAGGCTGAACATTTTTCAATGCATGATGAACATTTACAAAATACATGTTTGAACTTTTTTGGATATATGTTAAACATTTTTCAAATATATGCTGAGAATTTTTTGAATTCGTGTGAAACATGTTTTTGAATGGTACAAACATTTTTATTAACATTTTTCGAATGTACAGTGAACACTTTTAGAAAACTTAAATAATTAAGTATATATATATATATTTCGAATATTTCGAAAATACAAACCAAAGAATAAAAGAGGAAAATGAACGAACATATAGAAGGAAAAGAGAATAAAGAACGAACAGACACCTGAGGCCAGTACTGTGCCGGCCCAATAGTAGCGAGGGGAGCGAACCACCGACGCGAGAAAAAGCGCTGCCCCAATCAGCTACGCCTCGCTTACTGCGAGACGGACATTCGCCTCGCCCCAACAATCGTATGTAGCGGGCAATCCAGTAACTGTCATTAGTTTTTTTTTAAACTAGGTAATTACCCCACGCGTTGCTGCAAAAACATAAAGATTAATTACAGATGACTTACATATGAAGGAAAAGATCTAAATAAAAAGCTACTAATTTTATTATATAAATATTCCATACTTGCATTATGTGTAAATCAAGGCATTTCACAACCTTTTGGAAGTAAATAAATTAAATAATTATCTACGTATGGCCAGTGACAAAAATAAACACATTGGTATGGTTTGCGTGGGCTGAAAAATATATTAGAGTATGGTGGAGTGGGATGCTTGCATGTTGAGAGAATTAATGATAATGAAATATGGTTTGCATGAGCTGAAAATATTGTTAGTGGATGCTGATGTGGCACACTTGGTGAGGTGGATGACATGCATGTTGAGAGAATTAGAAGTACTACATGGGTTGAAAAATATTGTAAGTGAATGCTGACGTGGCACACTTGATAAGGTGGATGGCTTGCATGTTGAGAGAATTAGAAGCAGTGGGGGATCAACTATTTAAGTATTGTAGATTTGCGGGGAAGTGCCATACAAAAATTGTTCATGTCATTGAAAAAATAGTCATGCGTTTAAAAATATGTTACATGACATGTTTTAAATGTTCATGAAATATAAATATTATTAGAGATGCGGGACTAACCTCGGGAGGACGTCGAAGCCAATGGTGTGGAGGTACCCATATCCGGCACGGCCGAACATCCGACGACGCTACCGTTATTAAGCACGGGCAGGCTGGCCACACCCTAAGGGAAGAGGCCGTAGGTGGCCTGGCCTTGTTGCTCACAAATTTGAGCGAGGATGTCTTAAGAAAAGAAAAGAAATTTGAGCGAGGTGGGTGATGCACTGCTCAATCCAAGCCTTCTGGGACATCATCCACCCGCGACTGCTTTCTCTCTTGCAGCCCTTTCATAGCAATGGTCTTTATGTTTGGACGCTAACTGAGGCATCCATCACTCTTCTCCCAAAAAGAAAAAATGCCAACACCTTCGAGGATTTCAGACCAATCAGTATCATCTCGAGATTCATGAAAATCATTTCAAAGAAGAGGAACAAACATTGTCTTGAGCTTGAACAAACCCACCGAGCACGCAACTTGAGTAGGCGTGCACGCATGTGTGACGCCCTCCATTTGACCGTACGCTAATCATACACGCAAATGTGTACGATCAAATTCAAGGACTCACAGGAAGATATCACAACACAACTCTAGATACAAATTAAAATAATACAAGCTTTATATTACAAGCCAGTGGCCTCGAAGGCTCTAATACAAATGCTCGAAGACACAAGAGTTAGCGGAAGCAATAATATCTGAGTACATACATAAGTTAAACAAGTTTGCATTAAGAAGGCTAGCACAAAATAGCAATGATCGAAAAGGCAAGGCCTCCTGCCTGGGACCTCCTAACTACTCCCCGAAGTCGAACTCCATGTAGAATCACCCTCGGGATCCTTTGGCTCCTGGAATCCATCAAATGATCACAAAAACCGGAAAAGGGGAAAAAGAAGTAGCAAAGCAACCGTGAGTACTCATCCAAAGTACTCGCAAGCAAGAATCTACACTACATATGCATTGGTATCAATGAAATGGGTAGTATCTGTTGACCGAGCTGCAGAATGCCAGAATAAGAGGGGGATAGCTAGTCCTATCGAAGACTACGCTTCTGGCAGCCTCCATCTTGAAGCATATAGAAGAGAGTAGATGGTAAGTTCACCAAGTAGCATCATATATCATAAATCCTACCCGGCGATCCTCCCCTCGTCGCCCTGTGAGAGAGCGATCACCGGGTTATATCTGGCACTTGGAAGGGTGTGTTTTATTAAGTATCCAGTTCTAGTTGTCATAAGGTCAAGGTACAACTCCGGGTCGTCCTTTTACCGAGGGACACGACTATTCGAATAGATAAACTTCCCTGCAGGGGTGCACCACATTACCCGGCACGCTCGATCCCTCTGGCCGGGCACACTTTCCTGGGTCATGTTCGGCCTCGGAAGATCAACACGTCGCAGCCCCACCTAGGCACAACAGAGAGGTTAGTACGCCGGTCTAAATCCTATGCGTGCAGGGGTCTGGGCCCATCGCCCATTGCACACCTGCATGTTGCGTGGGCGGCCGGAAGCAGACCTAGACTCCCATACAAGAGCGGGCGTTCCAGTACAATCCAGCGCGCGCCGCTCAGTCGCTGACGTCAAGAAGGCTTCGGTTGATACCATGATAACCCACAAGTATAGGGGATCACAACAATTTTCGAGGGTAAAGTATTCAACCCAAATTTATTGATTCGACACAAGGGTAGCCAAATAATACTCTCAAGTATTAGCAGCTGAGTTGTCAATTCAACCACACCTAGAAACTTAATATCTGTAGCAAAGTATTTAGTAGCAAAGTAATATGATAGTAGTGGTAGCGGTAGCAAAAGGTAACAGTAGTAAAAGTGATGTTTTGGTATTTTGTAGTGATGATAGCAATAGCAACATGAAAGTAAATAAGCGAAGAACAATATATGGAAAGCTCGTAGGCAATGGATCAGTTATGGAGAATTATGCCGGATGCGGTTCATCATGTAACAGTCATAACCTAGGGCGACACAAAACTAGCTCCAGTTCATCAATATAATGTAGGCATGTATTCTGAATATAGTCATACGTGCTTATGGAAAAGAACTTGCATGACATCTTTTGTCCTACCCTCCCGTGGTAGTGGGGTCCTTATGGAAACTAAGGGATATTAAGGCCTCCTTTTAATAGAGTACCGGAACAAAGCATTAACACATAGTGAATACATGAACTCCTCAAACTACGGTCATCACCGGTAAGTATCCCGATTATTGTCACTTCGGGGTTAACGGATCATAACACATAATAGGTAACTATAGACTTGCAAGATAGGATCAAGAACACTCATATATTGATGAAAACATAATAGGTTCAGATCTGAAATCATGGCACTCGGGCCCTAGTGACAAGCATTAAGCATAGCAAAGTCATAGCAACATCAATCTTAGAACATAGTGGATAGTAGGGATCAAACCCTAACAAAACTAACTCGATTACATGATAGATCCCATCCAACCCATCACCGTCCAGCAAGCCTTCGATGGAATTACTCACGCACGATGATGAGCATCATGAAATTGGTGATGGAGGATGGTTGATGATGACGATGGCGACGGATTCCCCTCTCCGGAGCCCCGAACGGACTCCAGATCAACCCTCCCGAGAGGTTTTAGGGCTTGGCGGCGGCTCCGTATCGTAAAATGCGATGAATTCTTCTCTCTGATTTTTTTCTCCCCGAAACACAATATATAGAGTTTGAGTTGGAGTCGGAGGAGCTCCAGGGGGCCCACGAGGTAGGGGGGCGCGCCCTAGGGGGGCAGGCGCGCCCCCACCCTCGTGGACAGGTGGTGGGCCCCCTGGCCTTCATCTTTTGCAGGTATTTTTGATATTTTCCAAAAAGGTGCTCCGTGAAGTTTCAGGTCATTCTGAGAACGTTTGTTTCTGCACATAAATAACACCATGGTAATTCTGCTGAAAACAACGTCAGTCCGGGTTAGTTCCATTCAAATCATGCAAGCTAGAGTCCAAAACAAGGGCAAAAGTGTTTGGAAAAGTAGATACGACGGAGACGTATCAACTCCCCCAAGCTTAAACCTTTGCTTGTCCTCAAGCAATTCAGTTGACAAACTAAAAGTGATAAATAAAAACTTTTACAAACTCTGTTTGCTCTTGTTGTTGTAAATATGTAAAGCCAGCATTCAAGTTTTTAGCAAAGATTATAACTAACCACATTCGTAATAACTCTTAGGTCTCAAGTTTACTCATATCAATAGCATAATCAACTAGCGAGCAATAATAATAAATCTCGGATGACAACACTTTCTCAAAACAATCATAATATGATATAACAAGATGGTATCTCGCTAGCCCTTTCTGAGACCGCAAAACATAAATGCAGAGCACCTTTAAAGACCAAGGACTGACTAGACATTGTAATTCATGGTAAAAGAGATCCAGTCAAGTCATACTCAATGTAAACTAACAATAATGAATGCAAATGACAATGGTGCTCTCCAACTGGTGCTTTTTAATAAGAGGATGATGACTCAACATGAAAGTAAATAGATAGGCCCTTCACAGAGGGAAGCAGGGATTTGTAGAGGTGCCAGAGCTCGGTTTTGAAATAGAGATGAAAAATATTTTGAGCGGTATACTTTAATTGTCAACATAACAACCAAGAGATGGCGGTATCTTCCATGCTACACACATTATAGGCGGTTCCCAAACAGAATGGTAAAGTTTATACTCCCCCTTCCACCAACAAGCATCAATCCATGGCTTGCTCGAAACAACGAGTGCCTCCAACTAACAAGAGTCCCAGGGGGAGTTTTGTTTGCAATTATTTTGATTTAGTTTGCATAAAGCATGGGACTGGGCATCCCGGTGACCAGCCACTTTCTCGTGAGTGAGGAGCGGAGTCCACTCCTCTTGAGAATAACCCGCCTAACATGGAAGATACAGACAACCCTAGTTGATACATGAGCTATTCGAGCATACAAAACAGGATATTTATTTGAAGGTTTAGAGTTTGGCACATACAAATTTACTTGGAACGGCAGGTAGATACCGTATATAGGTAGGTATAGTGGACTCATGTGGAATAACTTTGGGGTTTAAGGGATTAGATGCACAAGCAATATTCCCGCTTAGTACAGGTGAAGGCTAGCAAAAGACTGGGAAGCAACCAGCTAGAGAGCGACAACAGTCATGAAGATGCATTAAAATTAATCAACACCGAATGCAAGCATGAGTAGGATATAATCCACCATGAACATAAATATCGTGAAGGCTATGTTTATTTTGTTTCAACTACATGCGTGAACATGCGCCAAGTCAAGTCACTTAAATCATTCAGAGGAGGATACCACCCTATCATACCACATCACAACCATTTTAATAGCATGTTGGCACGCAAGGTAAACCATTATAACTCATAGCTAATCAAGCATGACAAGAAACTATGATCTCTAGTTGTCATTGCAAACATGTTTATTCATAATAGGCTCAATCAGGAACGATGAGCTAATCATATTTACAAAAAACAAAAGAGGTCAAGTTCATACCAGCTTTTCTCATCTCAGCCAGTCCATCATATATCGTCATAATTGCCTTTCACTTGCACGACCGAACGATGTAAATATTAATAATAGTGCACGTGCATTGGACTAAGCTGGAATCTGCAAGCATTCAATAAACAGGAGAAGACAAGGCAATATGGGCTCTTTAGTCAGACCAACAATTATGCATACAAGAGCCACTTCAACAATTTAATTAAGGTCTTCTCCTATCGACCCCCAAGGAAAAGAAAAGAAATAAAACTATTTACACGGGAGAGCTCCCAACAAGTAAACGAAGAACAAGAAATCTTTTTGGGTTTTCTTTTTAATTACTACTACAAGCATGGAAAGTAAACTAATTAAAATCTACAACTAATTTTTTGGTTTTTCTTAAGGTTTATTAAACACACAAGAAGAAAGCATAAAAAGGAAATAAACTAGCATGGATGATACAAATGAAAAAGTATGAGCACCGACATCTAGCAATGAGTGTGTGAATCATAAATGTAATGTCGGTGGGAAATACGTACTCCCCAAGCTTAGGCTTTTGGCCTAAGTTGGTCTATGGCCACAGCTGGCTTGTGAAGGAAATATGCCCTAGAGGCAATAATAAAGTTATTATTTATTTCCTTAGAATCATGATAAATGTTTATTATTAATGCTAGAATTGTATTAACCGGAAACATAATACATGTGTGAATACATAGACAAACAAAGTGTCACTAGTATGCCTCTACTTGACTAGCTCGTTAATCAAAGATGGTTATGTTTCCTAACCATGAACAATGAGTTGTTATTTGATTAACGGACCACATCATTAAGAGAATGATCTGATTGACATGACCCATTCCATTAGCTTAGCACCCGATCGTTTAGTATGTTGCTATTGCTTTCTTCATGACTTATACATGTTCCTATAACTATGAGATTATGCAACTCCCGTTTACCGGAGGAACACTTTGGGTACTACCAAACGTCACAACGTAACTGGGTGATTATAAAGGAGTACTACAGGTGTCTCCAAAGGTACATGTTGGGTTGGCGTATTTCGAGATTAGGTTTTGTCACTCCGATTGTCGGAGAGGTATCTCTGGGCCCTCTCGGTAATGCACATCACTTAAGCTTTGCAAGCATTGCAACTAAATGAGTTAGTTGCGGGATGATGTATTACAGAACGAGTAAAGAGACTTGCCGGTAACGAGATTGAACTAGGTATTGGAATACTGACGATCGAATCTCGGGCAAGTAACATACCGATGACAAAGGGAACAACGTATGTTGTTATGCGGTCTGACCGATAAAGATCTTCGTAGAATATGTAGGAGCCAATATGGGCATCCAGGTCCCGCTATTGGTTATTGACCGGAGACGTTTCTCGGTCATGTCTACATTGTTCTCGAACCCGTAGGGTCCGCACGCTTAAGGTTACGATGACAGTTATATTATGAGTTTATGCATTTTGATGTACCGAAGGTTGTTCGGAGTCCCGGATGTGATCACGGACATGACGAGGAGTCTCAAAATGGTCGAGACATAAAGATTGATATATTGGAAGCCTATGTTTGGATATCGTAAGTGTTCCGGGTGAAATCGGGATTTTACCGGAGTACCGGGAGGTTACGGAACCCCCCGGGAGCTATATGGGCCTTAGTGGGCCTTAGTGGAAAAGAGAAGGGGCTGCCCAAGATGGGTTGCGCGCCTCCCTCCCTCCCCTAGTCCTATTAGGACAAGGAGAGGTGGCCGGCCCCCCTCTCTCTTTTCCCCCTCCGCGAATCCTATTCCAACTAGGATTGGGGGGGGGAATCCTACTCCCAGAGGGAGTAGGACTCTCCTGGCGCGCCACCCTTGGCCGGCCAGCCTCCCCCTCTAGTCCTTTATATAGGAGGCAGGGGCACCCCAGAAACACACAAGTTGATCCACGTGATCTATTCCTTAGCCGTGTGCGGTGCCCCCAGCCACCATATTCCTCGATAATACTATAGCGGAGTTTAGGCGAAGCCCTGCTACTGTAGTACATCAAGATCATAACCACGCCGTCATGCTGATGGATCTCTTCCCCGACACTTTGCTGGATCGGAGTCCGGGGATCGTCATCGAGCTGAACGTGTGCTCGAACTCGGAGGTGTCGTAGTTTCGATACTTGATCGGTTGGATCGTGAAGACGTACGACTACATCAACCAAACGCTTCCATTGTCGATCTACTAGGTATGTAGATCACACTCTCCCCTTGTTGCTATGCATCACATGATC
This sequence comes from Triticum urartu, assembly GCF_003073215.2. Classification (NCBI taxonomy): domain Eukaryota; kingdom Viridiplantae; phylum Streptophyta; class Magnoliopsida; order Poales; family Poaceae; genus Triticum; species Triticum urartu. The sequence goes on along the minus strand of NC_053023.1, from coordinate 752,935,436 downwards.
TTGCGTGTGCGTAGGAATTTTTTTGAAATTACTACGAAACCCAACAGTGGCATCCGAGCCTAGGTTATTTATGTTGATGTTATATGCACGAGTAGAACAACACAAGTGAGTTGTGGGCGATATAAGTCATACTGCCTACCAGCATGTCATACTTTGGTTCGGCGGCATTGTTGGACGAGACGACCCGGACCAACATTACGCGTACGCTTACGCGAGACCGGTTCCCCCGACGTGCTTTGCACATAGGTGGCTTGCGGGCGACTGTCTCTCCAACTTTAGTTGAACCGAGTATGGCTACGCCCGGTCCTTGCGAAGGTTAAAACGGAGTCAAATTGACAAACTATCGTTGTGGTTTTGATGCGTAGGTAAGATTGATTCTTGCTTAAGCCCGTAGCAGCCATGTAAAACTTGCAACAACAAAGTAGAGGACGTCTAACTTGTTTTTGCAGGGCATGTTGTGATGTGATATGGTCAAGACATGATGCTGAATTTTATTGTATGAGATGATCATGTTTTGTAACCGAATTATCGGCAACTGGCAGGAGCCTTATGGTTGTCGTTTTATTGTATGCAATGCAATCGCGATGTAATGCTTTACTTTTATCACTAAGCGGTAGCGATAGTCATAGAAGCACAAGCTTGGCGAGACGACAACGATGCTACGATGGAGATCAAGGTGTCACGCCGGTGACGATGGTGATCACGACGGTGCTTCGGAGATGGAGATCACAAGCACAAGATGATGATGGCCATATCATATCACTTATATTGATTGCATGTGATGTTTATCCTTTTATGCATCTTATCTTGCTTTGATTGACGGTAGCATTATAAGATGATCTCTCACTAAATTATCAAGAAGTGTTCTCCCTGAGTATGCACCGTTGCGAAAGTTCTTCGTGCTGAGACACCACGTGATGATCGGGTGTGATAGGTTCTACGTTCAAATACAACGGGTGCAAAACAGTTGCACACGCGGAATACTCAGGTTATACTTGACGAGCCAAGCATATACATGTATGGCCTCGGAACACGGAGACCGAAAGGTCGAGCGTGAATCATATAGTAGATATGATCAACATAACGATGTTCACCATTGGAAACTTCTCCATCTCACGTGATGATCGGTTATGGTTTAGTTGATTTGGATCACGTAATCACTTAGAGGATTAGAGGGATGTCTATCTAAGTGGGAGTTCTTTAATTAATTTGATTAACTGAACTTAAATTTATCATGAAACTTAGTACCTGATTAGTATCTTGCTTGTTTATGTTTGATTGTAGATAGATGGCTCGTGCTGTTGTTCCGTTGAATTTTAATGCGTTCCTTGAGAAAGCAAAGTTGAAAGATGATGGTAGCAATTACACGGACTGGGTCCGTAACTTGAGGATTATCCTCATTGCTGCACAGAAGAATTACGTCCTGGAAGCACCGCTGGGTGCCAGGCCTGCTGCAGGAGCAACGCCGGATGTTATGAATGTCTGGCAGAGCAAAGCTGATGACTACTCGATAGTTCAGTGTGCCATGCTTTACGGCTTAGAATCGGGACTTCAACGACGTTTTGAACGTCATGGAGCATATGATATGTTCCAGGAGTTGAATTTAATATTTCTAGCAAATGCCCGGATTGAGAGATATGAAGTCTCCAATAAGTTCTATAGCTGCAAGATGGAGGAGAACAGTTCTGTCAGTGAGCATATACTCAAAATGTCTGGGTATAATAATCACTTGATTCAATTGGGAGTTAATCTTCCAGATGATTGCGTCATTGACAGAATTCTTCAATCACTGCCACCAAGCTACAAGAGCTTCGTGATGAACTATAATATGCAAGGGATGAACAAGACTATTCCCGAGCTCTTCGCGATGCTGAAGGCTGCGGAGGTAGAAATCAAGAAGGAGCATCAAGTGTTGATGGTCAACAAGACCACTAGTTTCAAGAAAAAGGGCAAAGGGAAGAAGAAGGGGAACTTCAAAAAGAACGGCAAGCAAGTTGCTACTCAAGAAAAGAAACCCAAACCTGGACCTAAGCCTGAAACTGAGTGCTTCTATTGCAAGCAGACTGGTCACTGGAAGCGGAACTGCCCCAAGTATTTGGCTAATAAGAAGGATGGCAAGGTGAACAAAGGTATATGTGATATACATGTTATTGATGTGTACCTTACTAATGCTCGCAGTAGCACCTGGGTATTTGATACTGGTTCTGTTGCTAATATTTGCAACTCGAAACAGGGACTACGGATCAAGCGAAGATTGGTTAAGGACGAGGTGACGATGCGCGTGGGAAACGGTTCCAAAGTCGATGTGATCGCAGTCGGCACGCTACCTCTACATCTACCTTCGGGATTAGTATTAGACCTAAATAATTGTTATTTGGTGCCAGCGTTAAGCATGAACATTATATCTGGATCTTGTTTGATGCGAGACGGTTATTCATTTAAATCAGAGAATAATGGTTGTTCTATTTATATGAGTAATATCTTTTATGGTCATGCACCCTTGAAGAGTGGTCTATTCTTGTTGAATCTCGATAGTAGTAACACACATATTCATAATGTTGAAGCCAAAAGATGCAGAGTTGATAATGAGAGTGCAACTTATTTGTGGCACTGCCGTTTAGGTCATATCGGTGTAAAGCGCATGAAGAAACTCCATACTGATGGACTTTTGGAACCACTTGATTATGAATCACTTGGTACTTGCGAACCGTGCCTCATGGGCAAGATGACCAAAACACCGTTCTCCGGTACTATGGAGAGAGCAACAGATTTGTTGGAAATCATACATACAGATGTATGTGGTCCGATGAATATTGAGGCTCGTGGCGGATATCGTTATTTTCTCACCTTCACAGATGATTTAAGCAGATATGGGTATATCTACTTAATGAAACATAAGTCTGAAACATTTGAAAAGTTCAAGGAATTTCAGAGTGAAGTTCATCGTAACAAGAAAATAAAGTTTCTACGATCTGATCGTGGAGGAGAATATTTGAGTTACGAGTTTGGTGTACATTTGAAAAATTGTGGAATAGTTTCGCAACTCACGCCACCCGGAACACCTCAGCGTAATGGTGTGTCCGAACGTTGTAATCGTACTTTACTGGATATGGTGCGATCTATGATGTCTCTTACTGATTTGCCGCTATCGTTTTGGGGATACGCTCTAGAGACAGCTGCATTCACGTTAAATAGGGCACCATCAAAATCCGTTGAGACGACGCCTTATGAACTATGGTTTGGCAAGAAACCAAAGTTGTTGTTTCTGAAAGTTTGGGGCTGCGATGCTTATGTGAAAAAGCTTCAACCTGATAAGCTCAAACCCAAATCGGAGAAATGTGTCTTCATAGGATATCCAAAGGAAACTATTGGATACACCTTCTATCACAGATCCAAAGGCAAGACTTTTGTTGCTAAATTCGGAAACTTTCTGGAGAAGGAGTTTCTCTCGAAAGAAGTGAGTGGGAGGAAAGTAGAACTTGACGAGGTAACTGTACCTGCTCCCTTATTGGAAAGTAGTACATCACAGAAAACTGTTTCTGTGACACCTACACCAGTTAGTGAGGAAGTCAATGATAATGATCATGAAACTTCAGAACAAGATACTACTGAACCTCGTAGATCAACTAGAGTAAGATCCGCGCCAGAGTGGTACGGTAATCCCATTCTGGAAGTCATGATGCTAGATCATGATGAACCTACGAACTATGAAGAAGCAATGGTGAGCCCAGATTCCGCAAAGTGGCTTGAAGCCATGAAATCTGAGATGGGATCCATGTATGAGAACAAAGTATGGACTTTGGTTGACTTGCCCGATGATCGGCAAGCAATTGAGAATAAATGGATCTTCAAGAAGAAGACTGACGCTGACGGTAATATTACTGTCTACAAAGCTCGACTTGTCGCAAAAGGTTTTCGGCAAGTTCAAGGGATTGACTACGATGAGACCTTCTCACCCGTAGCGATGCTTAAGTCTATCCGAATCATGTTAGCAATTGCCGCATTTTATGATTATGAAATTTGGCAGATGGATGTCAAAACTGCATTCCTGAATGGATTTCTGGAAGAAGAGTTGTATATGATGCAACCAGAAGGTTTTGTCGATCCAAAGGGAGCTAACAAAGTGTGCAAGCTCCTGCGATCCATTTATGGACTGGTGCAAGCCTCTCGGAGTTGGAATAAACATTTTGATAGTGTGATCAAAGCATTTGGTTTTATACAGACTTTTGGAGAAGCCTGTATTTACAAGAAAGTGAGTGGGAGCTCTGTAGCATTTCTGATATTATATGTGGATGACATATTATTAATTGGAAATGATATAGAATTTCTGGATAGCATAAAGGGATACTTGAATAAGAGTTTTTCAATGAAAGACCTCGGTGAAGCTGCTTACATATTAGGCATTAAGATCTATAGAGATAGATCAAAACGCTTAATTGGACTTTCACAAACAACATACCTTGACAAAATTTTGAAGAAGTTCAAAATGGATCAAGTAAAGAAAGGATTCTTGCCTGTGTTACAAGGTGTGAAATTGAGTAAGACTCAATGCCCAACCACTGCAGAAGATAGAGAGAATATGAAAGATGTTCCCTATGCATCAGCGATAGGATCTATCATGTATGCAATGCTGTGTACCAGACCGGATGTGTGCCTTGCTATAAGTCTAGCAGGGAGGTTCCAAAGTAATCCAGGAGTGGATCACTGGACAACGGTCAAGAACATCCTGAAATACCTGAAAAGGACTAAGGATATGCTTCTCGTATATGGAGGTGACAAAGAGCTCGTCGTAAATGGTTACGTTGATGCAAGCTTTGACACTGATCTGGACGATTCTAAATCGCAAACCGGATACGTGTTTACTTTAAACGGTGGAGCTGTCAGTTGGTGCAGTTCTAAACAAAGCATTGTAGCGGGATCTACATGTGAAGCGGAGTACATAGCTGCTTCGGAAGCAGCAAATGAAGGAGTCTGGATGAAGGAGTTCATATCTGATCTAGGTGTCATACCTAGTGCATCGGGTCCAATGAAAATCTTTTGTGACAATACTGGTGCAATTGCCTTGGCAAAGGAATCCAGATTTCACAAGAGAACCAAGCACATCAAGAGACGCTTCAATTCCATACGGGATCTAGTCCAGGTGGGAGACATAGAGATTTGCAAGATACGTACGAATCTGAATGTAGCAGACCCATTGACTAAGCCTCTTCCACGAGCAAAACATGATCAGCACCAAGGCTCCATGGGTGTTAGAATCATTACGGTGTAATCTAGATTATTGACTCTAGTGCAAGTGGGAGACTGAAGGAAATATGCCCTAGAGGCAATAATAAAGTTATTATTTATTTCCTTATAATCATGATAAATGTTTATTATTCATGCTAGAATTGTATTAACCGGAAACATAATACATGTGTGAATACATAGACAAACAAAGTGTCACTAGTATGCCTGTACTTGACTAGCTCGTTAATCAAAGATGGTTATGTTTCCTAACCATGAACAATGAGTTGTTATATGATTAACGGGATCACATCATTAAGAGAATGATCTGATTAACATGACCCATTCCATTAGCTTAGCACCCGATCGTTTAGTATGTTGCTATTGCTTTCTTCATGACTTATACATGTTCCTATAACTATGCGATTATGCAACTCCCGTTTACCGGAGGAACACTTTGGGTACTACCAAACGTCACAACGTAACTGGGTGATTATAAAGGAGTACTATAGGTGTCTCCAAAGTTACATGTTGGGTTGGCGTATTTCGAGATTAGGTTTTGTCACTCCGATTGTCGGAGAGGTATCTCTGGGCCCTCTTGGTAATGCACATCACTTAAGCCTTGCAAGCATTGCAACTAAATCAGTTAGTTGTGGGATGATGTATTACAGAACGAGTAAAGAGACTTGCCGGTAACGAGATTGAACTAGGTATTGGAATACCGACGATCGAATCTCGGGCAAGTAACATACCGATGACAAAGGGAACAACGTATGTTGTTATGCGGTCTGACCGATAAAGATCTTCGTAGAATATGTAGGAGCCAATATGGGCATCCAGGTCCCGCTATTGGTTATTGACCGGAGACGTGTCTCGGTCATGTCTACATTGTTCTCGAACCCGTAGGCTCCGCAAGCTTAAGGTTACGATGATAGTTATATTATGAGTTTATGCATTTTGATGTACCGAAGGTTGTTCGGAGTCCTGGATGTGATCACGGACATGACGAGGAGTCTCGAAATGGTCGAGACATAAAGATTGATATATTGGAAGCCTATGTTTGGATATCGGAAGTGTTCCGGGTGAAATCGGGATTTTACCGGAGTACCGGGAGGTTACCGGAACCCCCCGGGAGCTATATGGGCCTTAGTGGGCCTTAGTGGAAAAGAGAAGGGGCTGCCCAAGATGGGCTGCGCGCCTCCCTCCCTCCCCTAGTCCTATTAGGACAAGGAGAGGTGGCCGGCCCCCCCTCTCTCTTTTCCCCCTCCACGAATCCTATTCCAACTAGGATTGGGGGGGGGGGGAATCCTACTCCCAGAGGGAGTAGGACTCTCCTGGCGCGCCACCCTTGGCCGGCCAGCCTCCCCCCTTTAGTCCTTTATATACTGAGGCAGAGGCACCCCAGAGACACATAAGTTGATCCACGTGATCTATTCCTTAGCCGTGTGCGGCGCCCCCAGCCATCATAGTCCTCGATAATATTGTAGCGGTTTAGGCGAAGCCCTGCTGCTGTAGTACATCAAGATCGTCACCACACCGTCGTGCTGACGGATCTCTTCCCCGACACTTTGCTGTATCGGAGTCCGAGGATCGTCATCGAGCTGAACGTGTGCTCGAAACTCGGAGGTGCCGTAGTTTTCGGTGCTTGATCGGTCGGATCGTGAAGACGTACGACTACATCAACCAAACGCTTCCGTTGTCGATCTACTAGGTATGTAGATCACACTCTCCCCTCGTTGCTATGCATCACATGATCTTGCATGTGCGTAGGAATTTTTTTGAAATTACTACGAAACCCAACAGCTTGGCGGATATCCATAGTAATAGTTGGGGTCGTACTGAGAAGAAGAAGAAGACTCCGATTGCCACTGGCTGGCAATCATCTCCGGATCCCACTAGTAATTAGACTGTCGTGAAGGATCAACTTGTGGTTTCGGCTTTGACTCCATGGCTGGTGCAGGGTTCCGGTTGGCATGAATAGCCTCTAACGGAACAAGGACTGGCCTGCAGATAAATCAAACAAAGAAGGAGAAGGCAGGGTAATAGTCTCAGGATGATGTTTATCAAAGAACAATTTGTATTTAAGGTCTCCTTCCGTATTCTTAACAATAAAATCATGTGCCACCATACTTTTATAATCTAAATAAGCATGAGGCAGCACATTTTCTTCCTTCTCATAATGCCTAATAGGTATGTTAAAATGTGCAGCTAGGCGTGAAGCATAGATGCCTCCAAAGATGGGGCCCTTGGTACGGTTCAGACTTAACCGTTTAGCAATAATGCCGCCCATACTAACAGAGTTATCACCGTATAATCCGTGGAGCAAAATAATAATATCATGGACACTAAGGTTTCCACAGTTTTCGTGACCAATTAAACAACGACTAGCAAATAATGCAAAATAGCGTAAAACAGGAAAATGTATGCTAGTGATTCGTGCATCGGAAACCTTCCTTGTTTCCCCTACAGTGATAGTATCAATAAACCCATCCACATCCTCACGATGTGGTTCCTCTGTCTTGCCCTCGAAAGGGACTAAACAAACCCAACAAAAACCATAAAGTGACATCTCCTTATGCTCATCATATAAATGAAACTCCACCGTAGGTGGTGAGCTCCTAGAATGGAAATGAAAGTTTTGCACAAAGATATTTGTGATTAAGAGATACTGATCGCGTTGGTCATGGAGGAAAGCGGTGAGGCCTGCATTCTTAGCCAATTCATGAAAATCTTCATAAATCCCGGCTGCTCTCAAGAAATCATCGGAAGGCCATTCACACGACCGAACCTCCGTGGTGCGAGGCAGATTATACTTAGGCTTCAGTGCCTTTTCCTTCGAGCTTCGGCTCGATGAGCCCCTTAAGAGTCTCATCATCATTTTATAAAAAATTCTGGAATTTTTAGTAACTTCAAAACAAAAGTAAACCAAACTCAATAATATTGATAGCAACTACTCCTACGAGTGCCTAGGGCCTATATCATGCATCAAAACTACTTTTGACCATATAAATTTGACATGCAAGTTCAAGAACAGGGTCACATAAGAAGCAAAAATTTGCAATGAATAAAGCACTAGAACAAAAACTAATTGGACCAATGGAGGAGTCACATACCAAGGAACAATCTCCCCAAGCAGTTTTGTGAGAGGTGCTTTGAGCAAGGAGATCAAAAATGGCAGCAAAACGAGCTTGGACTCGGGTTTGAGCTGGTTATTCGTGTTTGGGGGAGGAAGAAGGAGTGTGTGGGTGAAAGGATAAGTGGAGGAGGGCCACCATGGGCCCACGAGGCAGGGGGTGCGCCCAGGGGGTAGGGCGCGCCCTCCACCCTCGTGAGCAGGTGGTTGACCCCTCTGCCGTGTTCTCAGTGCCAAATATTCTCAAATATTCTAGAAAAAATCATATTTAAATTTCAGGGCATTTGGAGAACTTTTATTTTTGGGGTATTTTTATATTGCATAAATAATCAGATAACAGACAGAAAAATACTATTTTTATTTTATTTAATATAAATAACAGAAAGTAAAAGGAGGGTACAGCAGGTTGTGCCTTCTAGTTTCATCCATCTCATGATCATCAAAAGGAATCCACTAACAAGGTTGATCAAGTCTTGTTAACGAACTCATTTCGAATAACATGGAACCGGAGAAATTTCGAATAACACTATGTTACCTCAACGGGGATATGCACATCCCCAATAATAAGAATATCATATTTCTTCTTGACAGCAGGAAGAGGAAATTAAAAACCTCCAAATATAATCGATGGAATTTTTCCAATAGAGTTGATACTATGAACTTGAGGTTGTTTCCTCAGAAAGTGTACCATATGCTTATTACCATTAACATGAAAACTGACATTGCCTTTAGTGAAATCAATAACAACCCCTGCAGTATTCAAAAAGGTTCTTCCAAGAATAATAGACATACTATCGTCCTCGGGAATATCAAGAATAACAAAGTCTGTTAAAATAGTAACGTTTGCAACTACAACAGGAACATCCTCACAAAAACCGACAGGTATAGCAGTTGATTTATCAGCCATTTGCAAAGATATTTCAGTAGGTGTCAACTTATTCAAATCAAGTCTACTATATAAAGAGAGAGGCATAGCACTAACACCGGCTCCAAGATCACATAAAGCAGTTTTAACATAGTTTCTTTTAATAGAGGATGGTATAGTGGGTACTCCTGGATCTCCAAGTTTCTTTGGTATTCCACCCTTAAAAGTATAATTATCAAGCATGGTGGAAATTTCAGCTTTTGGTATCTTTCTCTTATTTGTAACAATATCTTTCATATACTTAGCATAAGGATTCATTCTGAGCATATCAGTTAATCGCATACGCAAAAAGATAGATCTAATCATTTTAGCAAAGCACTCAAAATCCTCATCATCCTTTTTCTTGGATGGTTTGGGAGGAAAAGGCATGGGTTTATGAACCTATGGTTCTCTTTCTTTACCATGTTTCGTAGCAACAAAGTCTTTCTTATCATAACGTTGATTCTTTGATTGTGGATAATCAAGATCAATAGCAGGTTCAATTTCTATATCATTATCATTACTAGGTTGAGCATCATCATGAACATTATATTAGCATTATCACTAGTTTCAGGTTCATTACCAGATTGTGTTTCAGCATCAGAAATAGAGATATCATTTGGATTCTCAGGTGGTTCAATAACAGGTTCACTAGAAGCATGCAAATTCCTATCATTTTTCTTTTTCTTCCTTTTAGAAGGACTAGGTGCATCTATATTATTTCTCTGAGAGTCTTGCTCAATTCTCCTAGGGTGGCCTTCAGGATACAAAGGTTCCTGAGTCATTTTACCACCTCTAGTCATAACTCTAACATCATTATCATTATTCTTACTATTCAATTCATTGAGCAAATCATTTTGAGCTTTAAGTACTTGTTCTACTTGAGTGGTAACCATAGAAGCATGTTTACTAATAAGTTTAAGTTCACCTTTGACATTAGCCATATAATCACCCAAGTGTTCAAGCATATTTGAATTGTATTTCAATTGTCTACCAAAATAAGCATTAAAGTCTTCTTGCTTAGCCATAAATTTATCAAACTCATCTAAGCATGGGCTAGCAAATTTAGTAAACGGGATTTCGGCTTTGTCATATCTATAGAGAGAATTTACCTTTACTACCTATGTTGGGTTATCAAGACCATGAGTTTCCTCAATAGGTAATGGCTTAAGATCATATGTTTCTTCAATAGACGGTAAATTAAGACCATGTATTTCTTCAATAGGAGGTAAATTCTTAACATCTTCAGCTTTAATACCTTTTTCTTTCATAGATTTCTTTGCCTCTTGCATATCTTCAGGACTGAGAAATAGAATACCCCTGTTCTTCGGAGTTGGTTTAGGAATAGGCTCAGGAATTGGCTCCGGAGGTGTCCAATTATTTTCATTTGTCAACATATTATTCAATAGAATTTTAGCTTCATCCGGTGTTCTTTCCCTGAAAACAGAATCAGCACAACTATCCAGGTAATCTCTGGAGGCATCGGTTAGTCCATTATAAAAGATATCAAGTATTTCATTTTTCTTAAGATGATGATCAGGCAAAGCATTATGTAATTGGAGAAGCCTCCCCCAATCTTGTGGGAGACTCTCTTCTTCAATTTGCACAAAATTATATATATATATATCCCTTAAAGCAGCTTGTTTCTTATGAGCAGGGAAATATTTAGCAGACAAGTAATAAATCATATCATGGGGAATACGCACACAACCAGGATCAAGAGAATTAAACCATATCTTAGCATCGCCCTTTAATGAGAACGGAAATATTTTAAGGATATAAAAGTAATGAGTTCCCTCATCAGTAGTGAACAGGGTGGCTATATCATTTAATTTAGTAAGATGTGCCACAACAGTTTCAGATTCATAGCCATGAAAAGGATCAGATTCAACCAAAGTAATTATATCAGGATCAACAGAGAATTCATAATTCTTATCAGTAACACAGATAGGTGAAGTAGCAAAAGAAGGGTCAGGTTTCATCCTAGCATTTAGAGATTGCTTATTCCATTTAGCTAATAACCTCTTGAGTTTGTATCTATCTTTGCGAGCTAAAATAGCTAAAGAAGCTTCTTTATCAAAAACATAACCCTCAGGAATAATAGGCAAGTCTTCATCATCAATTTCATCAGTATTATCAGATTCAATATTTTCAATCTCACTAGCCCTAGCAAGTTGTTCATCAAGAAATTCACCAAGTGGCACAGTAGTATCAAGCATAGAAGTAGTTTCTATCATGTATAGCAGAAGTGGCATCATCAATAACATGCGACATATTAGAACGAATAGCAGAAGCAGGTTTAGGTGTCGCAAGCTTACTCAAAACAGAAGGTGAATCAAGTGCGGAGCTAGATGGCAGTTCCTTACCTCCCCTTGTAGTTGAGGGATAAATCTTGGTTCTCGGATCTTTTAAGTTCTTCATAATGATAAGCAGATATAAATCCCAAGTGACTCAAGGAATAGAGCTATGCTCCCCGGCAACGACGCCAGAAAATAGTCTTGATAACTGTCGGTGTCAAAACCGGCGGATCTCGGGTAGTAGGTCCCGAACTGTGCGTCTAGGCCGGATGGTAACAGGAGGCAGGGAACACGATGTTTTACCCAGGTTCGGGCCCTCTTGATGGAGGTAAAACCCTATGTCCTGCTTGATTAATATTGATGATATGGGTAGTACAAGAGTAGATCTACCACGAGATCAAGGAGGCTAAACCCTAGAAGCTAGCCTATGGTATGATTGTTGTATATGGAGTTGATTGCCTACGGACTACAACCCTCCGGTTTATATAGACACCGGATAGGGTTAGGGTTACATAGAGTCGGTTACAATGGTAGGAGATCTTGAATATCCGCATCGCCAAGCTTGCCTTCCACGCCAAGGAAAGTCCCATCCGGACACGGGACGAAGTCTTCAATGTTGTATCTTCATAGTTTAGGAGTCCGGCTGAAGGTATAGTCCGGCTACCCGAACACCCCCTAATCCAGGACTCCCTCAGTAGCCCCTGAACCAGGCTTCAATGACGACGAGTCCGGCGCACAAATTGTCTTCGGCATTGCAAGGCGGGTTCCTCCTCCAAGTCCTTCATAGCAGATTGTAAACACCAAGAGTAGTGTCCGGCTCTGCAAAATAAGCTTCCACATATTGCCATAGAGAGAATAATATTAACACAAATCAAATCTGCTGACGTATTCCGCAGTGCGTCATCACACTACAGCCAAGTCCTTCACTCGAATCGTTTCACTTTTCCACCTCAGCGTGTTTTGCGAGGAGGTTTCCTTGGCATGTCTTGTCAAAGCAGAGATCGTGTACCCCCCTTTTACGGGATTCTCATCAATACGGACGTGGGTAAACCAACCGCTCCACTTATCACGACGCTTGGGAGGCAAGCGAGTTTTACTAGGCAGGTGGGGACGCACAACCGCATCCGCCCATATAAGGGGACTAGGATCCACCTTTTTACCTACGCCTTCTTCCTCCTTTGCCTATCCATCTCCTACGCACCCGAGCTCCAGCGCCCAAGCCCGCACTTCCCACCTCAACCTTCTCCAGCAATGTCCGGAGCGGGAGGCAAGTGGATGGTCTCCTCCGCCACGGAGGGTAAAGTCAAGAAGCTAAGGAAGGCCGGATACCTGTCCAAGGACATCGCGCACCGGCTTCCCGAAGAGGGGAAGCTTCTCCCCACCCCAAGGCCCCATGAGAGGGTAGTATTTCTCCCCCACTTCCTCCGCGGACTGGGTTTTCCACTCCACCCATTTGTCCGGGGACTCATGTTCTACTACGGCCTGGATTTCCACGATCTGGCTCCGAACTTCATCCTCAACATCTTGGCATTTATCATCGTGTGCGAGGCTTTTCTCCGCGTCCGCCCTCATTTTCGCCTCTGGCTCAAGACCTTCAACGTCAAGCCCAAGGTGGTGCGTGGCAGCCAGGGGAGTGCGGAGGCGCCATGGCGGGCAAGATGGCCAACGTCCTATGGTTCGAGGGCTCTTTCGTGGAGACCCTAAAGGGATGACAATCCGGGTGGTTTTATATCACCGAGCCACGCGATCCGAAATGGACCGCAGCCCCCGAGTTCCGATCCGGACCCCCCACGCGGCTTATGTCCTGGAAAGAGACGGGCCTGTCGTGGGGTGACGAAAAAGAGGTGACCGGATTGCAAACATGCATCCAGTCCCTGGTGAACAAGCCAGTCCGGCTTGTTAATGTAATCCAGGTTATGCTCATCCGCCGGATCCTCCCGTGCCAACAACGGGATTTTAATCTGTGGGAGTTCGACCCGGCGCAGCATCAAACCCTCAGCAGGCTCTTCGACACGACGTACGAAGATGCCTGGAAGATGCTATTCAAGGGCGCCGAGGCTCCCGCATCCGCTTCCGAGGATCGCGGATACAGCTCGCAGCGTCACGCTAGCGAGGTATGCCATCTACACCTTTTACAGGATGTTAAGCTTTTTTCATAGTTTGACTCTATGCGGGATCTAAACTCCCTTACCTTTGACAGGCTTGGCGGGCGATATCCGGACTGATTAACTGTCCGGCTCCGCTGCCCGAAGACCCAGCCCCAGCTCTACTGGCGAAGCTGCTGGTTCCGGCGCCTTATGTGGTGCCGGAGAAGAAGGCCAAGAAGAAGAAGACCACGGGGACTCGAAAGAGTGCCCGCAACGTGGTGGTGTTGTCGGACTCATCATCTGACGAGTCCGAGACGCCCTCCTCCCGCGAAAACGAGGAGGAAGAAGAAAACTCTCCCCCCAGCGGAGGGAGGAGAGAAGAGGAAGGCCGCCCCAACGGGGGAGGCCGAGGGGTCTAGGAAAAGGAAGACCCCTCCGCCGGACTACGCCCCCAACGCTGAAGAGGGCAAAGAGGAGTGGCCAAACAGAGCCAAGCGTCCGGCGAAATCGTAAGTTCGGATATCAGAGTAACTCATGATGTTCCTTTGTTGCACAGCTTTCCCTAATGTCGAATGTAATTATGCAGTCCGCCCCGGGCCGAATTCGACGAATCGTCGGGTGGCTCCCTGCACTCATCGGACGTGAACTCAGTTCCGCCCGCTGTCTCCCCCCGCACTGCAGATGACACCGAAGTGGCGTCGCGACAAGCTCCGGGGCAGGAGGAGGTGGTCCCGGAGGAGCCGCAAGGCAACCTCCCGGACTCCAGGAGTGAAGGGGATAAGGCTCCCCAGGGCTCTCAGTCCGGCTTTGTGCCGGACACCGCGCCGGAATCTTCCACAGTTCCGGACCGCGGTAGGCGAACTCCTTCCAAGAGGAGCAAGCCTTCTGAGCCGGCGGGCTCCGTCCAACTGGAGGTGCTGGAAAATCTGCTGGAGGTGCTTGACGATGCCTCCATCGACGAGGGGCACCGTACTATTATGAGTACGGTGATCCAGAAGGTTCAGTCCGCCAAGAGCGGACTGACTGAAGCTTGCGCTAGCCTTCTAACAGGCTTCGAGGTAAGTAAAAATATGGAAAAATATTACCGCATAGACAGTAGCCCCTGATGCTCTGTTTGGCGTTCGGAAAGAAAAGCCGAATAGAGGATCTATTAAATATCGCAGGAGTCTAACAAAAAAGAGTCAATATGCGTATGCAGGCTTTCCTGCTATCCACCACTGCACTGACTGTGGAGGTGGGTGTCCTGAAGCAGGACCTCGAGCGGACCGAGCAAGAGCTCGGCCTTGCCAAGCGGCGGCTCGAGGAGGAAGAAGGTAAGAAATACCTTACAGAAAAAGTGCCTAGAAAAAGGCTTGATTGCAAAAAGAGTAATAGGATTGTACTGCTTATTGTAGGGGCCACGACTGAGGTGGCGACCCTTAAGCAGGCGCTGTCTGGGGCCGAAAAGAAAACGGTTGCGGAGCGCACCGAGCGAGACAGACTTGGGGCTCAGGTCGGCGAGGTGCAGCAAGAGCTTCAGGCTCTCGTGAAAAAACATGAGAGTTTGGAGCTGGAGTCGAAGGCGCAAGCATCCGAGCTTGCAACGGCCCTAGAGGCTACCAAGTCTGCCAAGGCCGAAGCCCAAAAGGCCCTCCAAGAGTTGGAGGAGATGAGGAAGATAGCAGCGGGTAAGGCATTCTTTATGCAAAGCAGAAATATAAAAGTGAACTACCTGTTACTTACCCGAATCTGGAGCTCTCCAGGGGCATTTGCAGATCTTCCCCGCAGCGTATCCGACACCGCCGCATTCTACCGAGTTGAAGAGGGTAGCTCGACGGAGAAGGTGTTCTGGTCTCAGTATCCTGAGGCCGGACACCCTGTGCCCTTGAGCGACCAGCTGAAACAGCTGGTCGAGCTCCACAAGGCGGCCGAGCAGGCCATGAAGGGCTTCATAGTTTGGCTGTGGCCCGGAGAGGCCCTGCCTGGGAGCTATTTTGGGCTGGTGCGGCGGCTGGTGGAGGCCTGTCCGAGGCTTGAGGTCATCAAGCGCTCCATCTGCATCGAAGGTGCCCGTCGGGCCCTTGCCCGTGCAAAGGTGCACTGGGGTAAGCTGGACGGTGAGAAGCTTCTGAAGGACGGGCCGCCGCCGGGGAAGGAGCATCGCAAGCCCGAGAACTACTACAAGGATGTTCTTGCAGGTGCCCGCCTTGTGGCGGATGAATGTACCAAGGATGTGATATTTGAATGAACTCGCTCGTGTTTATCCTGTGCGCTAAAAAATTGTTCATATGCGCTAAGCAATGCTTATTGAATTTAAAATATTACTTTCTGTGCGACCGTTTATCAAAAATTGAGAGATGATCAGTCGTCGGCTTCTGCCCCCGTGCCACTAGTGCTGGGGTGTTCGGGATAAACCTGAGCGCTCTTTTTCTCATAGTTGGGTCCTTCGAGGGAGGCGCTCAGCACAATGAACCAGGCAATCGGACTATAATTCTTGAACACTCTCACTTAGCCATAGAACTCTATAATTTTAAATTTCGGCGAAGCCCCTAGTTCGGAAGACCGAGTTTGGGGCGCTATCCACGCCTTGGCCGGACAAAGCCAGCTCCTCGCTCGAAGCAGCGTAAGCCTTTAGGGACTCGAAAAACCTCTCGAACAGCGACCGGTCTCTCGCCACATCATGACAGTCAGTTTTAGCTTTCTCCACTGAGGTGCTTAACCCAGCTGAACCGGGGCACAATCGCAGTGGTTCTCCTAGTGCTACCTTAGCCGATAGAGTGGAACGTAATGCACCAAAACATAGGAGCCGGGCAAACCCAACTATTGACCCAAATCATGATTCGGAGCCGATGCATATAGTGCTATAAGTTCGGGGTGCCGCACTTGTGAAAGTGTACGGACTTCTCACACCATTATGAGGGGTACTGAAGCCCCTGGCGTGTTTGCCGTACCATGGTGTACGGGTGCAATCATGTCATTTAATAAACATAAATGTGAAAAGAAGATAATGCAAAAAATAGACAAGAAGCTATTGTTTATAGAGAGGCTATTTATCAAAGCCGAACGATACAAATAGTGCGGTAAGCAAAAGATATTGGACTATTCAGTATGTCCTGACCAGGGGCAGGCCGCGGAATTGTATTTAAAACAGGTATACCGCTCGTAACAGAGACCACCTGGGAGTTCCATAATGCGGAATGGCTTGTCTGCCTCCTTGGATCTTGCATCATTTTGTGCGGCAGTCGAATTGCCGAACAGGTCATCCGAAGTATGGAGTCCTGAAAGTAAGAAAAAATTAAAAAAAGAATCCGGCAGCCCCTAGTACGTTTTAAGCCGTATTTTGGGCGTGCCGTTATTGTGCCCCTTCCCCTGTGCCCATGGTATTTCAAGGGCGTAGTTATGTACGCGAGGTACTGGTTTCGCTATGTCGCGAAAGCTGGGGTTGGGGCCGCATTACTACGCTTGCTCAGAGTGTGCCAGGCGGTCCTGCTGTGGGTTACTCCGGGCGCGCTTGGCAGTGTCTGGCTTTTGAATGACCGGACTGGAGAATTGCCTAAGAAGGCTACTTTGTACCTCCGCTGCGAGAGCCGCCGTATGCTCCTCCGTACGGAGGGAGCGTTCGGTGTTTCCGTTGACCGTAATTACTCCTCGAGGGCTTGGCATCTTGAGCTTGAGATATGCGTAGTGCGGCACCACATTGAACTTTGCGAATGCGGTTTGACCGAGCAGGGCGTGATAGCCACTGCGAAATGGGACTATATCGAAGATTAACTCTTCGCTTCAGAAATTGTCTGGGGATCCGAAGACCACGTCAAGTGTTACTGAGCCTGTACAGTTGGCTTCTACACCTGGTATAACGCCTTTAAAGGTCGTTCTTGTGGGCTTAATCCTTGGGGGATCTATGCCCATTTTCCGCACTGTATCCTGATAAAGCAGGTTCAGGTTACTGCCGCCGTCCATGAGGACTCTTGTGAGATGAAATCCGTCGATGATTGGGTCGAGAACCAATGCGGCGAAGCCGCCATGACGGATGCTAGTGGGATGGTCCCTTCGATCAAAAGTGATCGGGCAGGAGGACCATGGGTTGAACTTTGGGGCAACTGGCTCCATCGCGTATACGTCCCGTAGTGCACGCTTCCGCTCCCGCTTGGGAATGTGGGTTGCGTATATCATGTACACCGTCCGCACTTGTGGGGGAAAGCCCTTCTGTCCATTGTTGTTCGGCGGCTTGGGCTCCTCGTTGTCGCTGTGCAGCCCCTTGTCTATGTTTTCGGCCCTTAACTTGCCTGCCTGCTTGAACACCCAACAATCCCTGTTAGTGTGATTGGCTGGCCTTTCGGGGGTGCCATGTATCTGGCACAAGCGATCGAGTATTCGGTCCAAACTGGACGGGCCTTGAGTATTCTTTTTGAATGGCTTTTTCCGCTGACCGGATTTATAGCCTTTGAATCCAGCATTAACTGCCGTGTCTTCATTGCTGTCGTTGCTAACGCGGCGTTTTTGCTTATTCCGACGTGTCCTGCCACTTTTGTCCTTGGTATCCGAATTACCAGGGTTCTTTAATAAGTTGTTACTGCGAGCTAGCCAGCTGTCTTCTCCCGCGCAAAAGCGGGTCATGAGTGTCGTGAGGGCTGCCATGGATTTCGGCTTTTCCTGTCCCAGGTGCCGGGCAAGCCACTCGTCGCGGATGTTATGCTTGAAGGCTGCTAGGGCCTCTGCGTCCAGACAGTCGACTATCTAGTTTTTCTTTGTTAGGAACTGTGTCCAGAATTGTCTGGCCGATTCCTCTGGCTGCTGAATTATGTGGCTTAAGTCGTCGGCATCCGGTGGTCGCAAGTAAGTGCCCTGGAAGTTGTCGAGGAATGCGGCTTCCAGGTCCTCCCAAGAACCGATTGAGTCTGCTGGCAAGCTGTTAAGCCAATGCCGGGCCGGTCCTTTAAGTTTGAGCGGGAGGTATTTGAAGTCGTGTAGATCATCGCTGCATGCCATGTGGATGTGAAGGAGATAATCCTCGATCCATACCGCCGGATCTGTTGTGCCATCGTATGATTCGATGTTGACGGGTTTGAAACCCTCTGGGATTTTATGATCCATTACTTCATTCGTGAAGCATAGCGGGTGTGCGGCGCCTCTGTACTGGGCTATATCACGACGCAGCTCGGAAGAGCTATGTCTGTTGTGTTCGGCCCGGCCGGATTTGTTGTATCCGGAGTGAAGATCATTGTCACATGCCGTAGGGCGCCTCCGTGATCCGTAGATCGATCTTGTTTGTCTTGCCTTATCCTCCAGTATGTCTCGCAGGTTGGGCGCATTTTCCCATGCCTTAGTTGAGCGGCGTCGGGGCATGGCTTGGGTGGAGGGCCGAGAGGCCTCTCTGTCGCGGCAGCGAGGTGGCCGGTCTGCCATGTCATGCGCTGGTGATGTAGGTGCTTCCTCCTCTGATCGGGGTAGCGGCCTACGCTTCGGGTAACTCTTGGAGGGGCGTTCGAGTTCATACTCTTCGGCCGCAAGGACTTCAGTCCATCTGTCAGCTAGCAAATCTTGGGCAGCTCTAAGCTATTGCTGCTTTTTCTTGAGGCTGCTTGCCGTGGCTAAAAGCCTGCGTTTAAAACGCTCTTGTTCAGCGGGGTCTGATGGTATGACGAATTCGTCGTCATCGAGGCTTGCCTCGTCTTCGGAGGGAGGCGTATAGTTCTCATCCTCGACCTCTCGGTCTGTCACTCTCTCATGAGGGCTGGCTTCTCCATCTTCCTGTGCCGAATCTTGCTGAGGTGGGTGTTCTTCGGCGCTATCCGGGGTAGTATTATCTCCCGTGCCGAAATCACCGTTTTTGCTTTGGCGGGATTTAGAGCGGCGCCGCTGACGCCGACGCTTTGGCTGTTTCTTGGGGGCGTCATCCCCCACTGTTCCATCGCCATCTCCATCTTTTGGAGTATCCACCATATATATGTCTTATGACGAGGTGGCCTTCCAGCGCCCTACAGGTGCTGGTTCCTGTTCGTCTGCTACATCATCGTCCATGCCGTCGATGTCTTCGTAGCTGAAGTCAAGCATGTCGGTTAGATCGTCGATAGTGGCTACAAAGTGGGTGGTGGGTGGGCTTTGAATTTCCTCATCGTCCGTATCCCACCCTCGCTGACCGTAGTCCGGCCAGGGCTCTCCTGATAAAGAGAGAGACTTAAGAGAACTCAGGATGTCGCCAAAAGGCGAATGCTGAAAGATGTCTGCGGCGGTGAACTCCATTATCGGCGCCCAATCGGATTCGATTGGCAGGGGCGCGGGGGGTTCAGAGTCCGGGGAGGAGTCCGGATCCTCGGAGTCACGGGTCGTGCAGAGCGCGGGGCTAGCGTTCGGCTCGATCTCTTTCGGGATCGCAGCCCCCGAGGTGACGTCCAACCGCTCATCCTCGATTGGCGCAATAGGCTCCGAGTTAGGGGTCGGAACCAATGCGCGTGCGGCCTCCAGGACACTGTCCGGGGGCAGAGCTAGATCATGCTACTCGAGATAGTGCGGCGCGCTTGGCCGTGGCTCGAGCCCGTCGAGATCAAGTCTCCGCAGATGTCAGCCGTGTAGTTTAAGCTTCCAAACCTGACTTGATGGCCAGGGGCGTAGCTTTCGATCAGCTCCAGGTGGCCGAGCGAATTGGCCCGCAAAGCGAAGCCGCTGAAGACGAAGATCTATCCGGGGAGAAAAGTCTCACCCTGGACCGTATCATTATTGATGATCAAAGGAGCCATCGGGCCTAAAGGCGACGACAAAGAGGAACTCTCAATGAAAGCACCAATGTCGGTGTCAAAACCGGCGGATCTCGGGTAGTAGGTCCCGAACTGTGCGTCTAGGCCGGATGGTAACAGGAGGTAGGGAACACGATGTTTTACCCAGGTTCGGGCCCTCTTGATGGAGGTAAAACCCTACGTCCTGCTTGATTAATATTGATGATATGGGTAGTACAAGAGTAGATCTACCACGAGATCAAGGAGGCTAAACCCTAGAAGCTAGCCTATGGTATGATTGTTGTATATGGAGTTGATTGCCTATGGACTACAACCCTCCGGTTTATATAGACACTGGATAGGGTTAGGGTTACATAGAGTCGGTTACAATGGTAGGAGATCTTGAATACCCGCATCACCAAGCTTGCCTTCCACGCCAAGGAAAGTCCCATCCAGACACGGGACGAAGTCTTCAATCTTGTATCTTCATAGTCCAGGAGTCCGGCTGAAGGTATAGTCCAGCTACCCGAACAACCCCTAATCCAGGACTCCCTCAATAACCCACAAGTATGGGGGATCGCAACAGTTTTCGAGGGTAAAGTATTCAACACAAATTTATTGATTCGACACAAGGGGAGCCAAAGAATACTCTCAAGTATTAGCAGCTGAGTTGTCAATTCAACCACACCTGGAAACTTAATATCTGCAGCAAAGTATTTAGTAGCAAAGTAATATGATAGTAGTGGTAGCGGTAGCAAAAGGTAACAGTAGTAAAAGTGATGTTTTCGTATTTTGTAGTGATGATAGCAATAGCAACGGGAAAGTAAATAAGCGAAGAACAATATATGGAAAGCTCGTAGGCAATGGATCAGTGATGGAGAATTATGCCGGATGCGGTTCATCATGTAACAGTCATAACCTAGGGTGACACAGAACTAGCTCCAGTTCATCAATGTAATGTAGGCATGTATTCCGAATATAGTCATACGTGCTTATGGAAAAGAACTTGCATGACATCTTTTGTCCTACCCTCCCGTGGTAGCGGGGTCCTTATGGAAACTAAGGGATATTAAGGCCTCCTTTTAATAGAGTACCGGAACAAAGCATTAACACACAGTGAATACATGAACTCCTCAAACTACGGTCATCACCGGTAAGTATCCTGATTATTGTCACTTCGGGGTTAACAGATCATAACACATAATAGGTGAATATAGAATTGCAAGATAGGATCAAGAACACTCATATATTTATGAAAACATAATAGGTTCAGATCTGAAATCATGGCACTCGGGCCCTAGTGACAAGCATTAAGCATAGCAAAGTCATAGCAACATCAATCTCAGAACATAGTGGATACTAGGGATCAAACCCTAACAAAACTATCTCAGTTACATGATAGATCCCATCCAACCCATCACCGTCCAACATGTTGGAAATATGCCCTAGAGGCAATAATAAAATGGTTATTATTATATTTCCTTGTTCATGATAATTGTCTATTTTCATGCTATAATTGTGTTATCCGGAAATCGTAATACATGTGTGAATACATAGACCACAACATGTCCCTAGTGAGCCTCTAGTTGACTAGCTCGTTGATCAATAGATGGTTACGGTTTCCTAACCATGGACATACGATGTCATTGATAATGGGATCACATCGTTAGGATAATGATGTGATGGACAAGACCCAATCCTAAGCATAGCACAAGATCGTGTAGTTCGTCTGCTAAAGCTTTTCTAATGTCAAGTATCCTTTCCTTAGACCATGAGATTGTGCAACTCCTGGATACCGTAAGGGTACTTTGGGTGTGCCAAAAGTCACAACGTAACTGGGTGGCTATAAAGGTACACTACGGGTATCCCCGAAAGTATCTGTTGGGTTGGCACGAATCGAGACTGGGATTTGCCACTCCGTATGACGGAGAGGTATCTCTGGGCCCACTCGGTAGGACATCATCATAATGAGCTCAATGTGATCAAGGAGTTGTTCACGGGATGATGTGTTACGGGAATGAGTAAAGAGACTTGCCGTAACGAGATTGAACAAGGTATCGGTATACCGACGATCGAATCTTGGGCAAGTATCGTACCGATGGACAAAGGGAATTGTATATGGGATTGATTGAATCCTCGACATCGTGGTTCATCCGATGAGATTATCGTGGAGCATGTGGGAGCCAACATGGGTATCCAGATCCCGCTGTTGGTTATTGACCGAAGAGTTGTCTCGTTCATGTCTACGTGTCTCCCAAACCCGTAGGGTCTACACACTTAAGGTTCGGTGATGCTAGAGATGTAGAGATATTAGTATGCGGTTAACCGAAAGTTGTTCGGAGTCCCAGATGAGATCCCGAATGTCACGAGGAGTTCCGGAATGGTCCGGAGGTAAAGATTTATATATAGGAAGTCCAGTTTTGCCCACTGGGAGAGTTTCGGGGGTCACCGGTATTGTATCGGGACCACCGGAAGGGTCACGGGGGTCCACCGGGTGGGGCCAACTATCCCGGAGGGCCCCATGGGCTGAAGTGGCGTGGGAACCAGCCCTTGGTGGGCTGGTGCGCCCCACCCAAGGGCCCAAGGCGCCTAGGGTTGGAAACCCTAGGGGGCCGTTGCCCCCCGAGGGGGCATGCACCCCTGGTTGGAAACCCTAAGGGAGCCGTTGTCCCCGAGGGGCCGCCGCCCCCCCTCTATATGGGATCTCCAAGGGGGCATGCGCCCCCCTAGCCCTTATATATAGTGGAGGGGAGGGAGGGCAGCTGCACCCTAAGCCCTGGCGCCTCCCTCTCCCTCCCGTGACACCTCTTCCTCCTCCAGTAGCGCTTGGCGAAGCCCTGCTGGAATCCCGCTGCTTCCACCACGATGCCGTCGTGCTGCTGGATCTCCATCAACTTCTCCTCCCCCCTTGCTGGATCAAGAAGGAGGAGACGTCTCCGCTCCGTACGTGTGTTGAACGCAGAGGTGCCGTCCGTTTGGCGCTAGGATCATCGGTGATTTGGATCACGACGAGTACGACTCCATTAACCCCGTTCTCTTGAACGCTTCCGCTCGCGATCTACAAGGGTATATAGATGCACTCCTCTCTCTCTCGCTGCTAGATGACTCCATAGATTGATCTTGGTGATGCGTAGAAAATTTTAAATTTCTACTACGATCCCCAACAGTGGCATCATGAGCTAGGTCTATGCACGAGTAGAACACAAGTTGTTGTGGGCGTCAATTTTGTCAATTTACTTGCCATTACTAGGCTTATCTTGATTCGGCGGCATCGTGGGATGAAGCGGCCCGGACCGACCTTACACGTACACTTACGTGAGACAGCACTACTAGGAAAAGGGCTATAGATGAAATTGACACTAATTAGTTTCCATTTTTTTGGGATTTTTTTTCAAAATATGATACGTAATATGAACGAAAGATTGAAATATTTTTTCAAAATTTCATCACACTCATGAACATGAACAAAGTCCTAAACATCAACAAGGTTT
Source organism: Triticum urartu (assembly GCF_003073215.2). NCBI lineage: Eukaryota > Viridiplantae > Streptophyta > Magnoliopsida > Poales > Poaceae > Triticum > Triticum urartu. The sequence continues at coordinate 752,911,609 of NC_053023.1, read as the reverse complement.
AATAGGATTGATATGCTAGATATATCAACAAGTGCTTGTGAAGTGAGCTGGTGCTGGGGTTGGATAGAACTCTGAAGTTAAGCGTGCTTCGGCTGGAGTAGTGTGAGGATGGGTGACTGAGGGAGTCCTGGATTAGGGGGTGTTCGGATAGTCGAACTATACCTTCAAGCCGGACTCCTGGACTATGAAGATACAAGATTGAAGACTTTGTCCCGTGTCCGGAAGGGACTTTCCTTGGCGTGGAAGGCATGCTTGGCGATACAGATGTTCAGATCTCCTACCATTCTAACCAACTCTATGTAACCCTAACCCTATCCGGTGTCTATATAAACCGGAGGGTTTTAGTCCGTAGGACAACATACACATCAACAATCATACCATAGGCTAGCTTCTAGGGTTTAGCCTCTCTGATCTCGTGGTAGATCAACTCTTGTAATACCCATACCATCAATATTAATCAAGCAGGACGTAGGGTTTTACCTCCATCGAGAGGGCCCGAACCTGGGTAAAACTTCATGTCCCCTGCCTCCTGTTACCATCCGGCCTAGACGCACAGTTCGGGACCCCCTACCCGAGATCCGCCGGTTTTGACACCGACATTGGTGCTTTCATTGAGAGTTCCTCTGTGTTGTCGCCGTCAGGCCCGATGGCTCCTACGATCATCAATGGCAATGCGGTCCAGGGCGAGACCTTCCTCCCCGAACAGATCTTCGTCTTTGGCGGCTTTGCACTGCGGGCTGATTCACTTGGCCATCTAGAGCAGATCGAAAGCTACGCCCCTGGCCGTCAGGTCAGATTCGGAAGTTTAAACTACACGGCCGACATCCGCGGGGACTTGATCTTCGACGGATTCGAACCACTGCCGAGCGGGCCGCACTATCACGACGAGCATGATCTAGCTCTGCCACCGAACAATGCCCTGGAGGCCGCACCTGCATCGGCTCCGGCCCCCGGTTCGGAGCCGACCGCCGATCGAGGATGGGCGGTTGGACGCCGCCTTGGGGGCTGCGATCCCAACGGCGGTTGAGCCGAACACCAGCCCCGTACTCTGCAAGACTCATGACTCCATGGAGCCGGATTCTTCTCCGAACTACGAACCCTCCGCGCCCCTGCCGAGTGAATCCGATTGGGCGCCGATCATGGAGTTCACGGCCGCGGACGTCTTTCAGCACTCGCCTTTCGGTGATATCCTAAAGTCACTAAAATCTCTCTCTTTATCAGGAGAACCCTGGCCGGACTACGGTCAGCAAGGTTGGGATTCGGACGATGAAGAAATTCAAAACCCACCCACCACCCACTTGGTAGCCACTGTCGATGATTTAACCGACATGCTCGACTTCAACTCCGACAACATCGACGGTATGGACGCCGATGAAGGAGATGATGAAGAATCAGCGCCTATCAAGCCCTGGAACGCCACCTCGTCATATGACGTATACATGGTGGACGCACCCAAAGATGACGGAGAGGAACGGAAGGACGCACCAAAGGATTGTTCCCTCGAAAAGCAGTCAAAGCAGCGACGCAAGCGCCGCCCCAAATCCTGCCTCGACAGAAATAGCGATCACACTTATCCAGCGCTGGAGCAGTCAAACCGCTGCCAGACAACGGCACTCCGGATAATCAAACCGAACAAACAAACCCTATCAATGATAATGGTCCGGACGACACAACGCCGGACAGGCACTCAGAGCAGCAGAATGCCCGTAAAAGGCTCGTCGCCACCGCAAGGAGCCTCAAAAAGCAGAAGCGGAGGCTCAAGGCCGCGCAAAACACGCTCCAGTTCAGATGGAGCAAAATACTCAACACTGCAGCAAGGTACGGCGATAATCATCCCTCCAATAGCTACCCAAAGCAGAAGATGCTACCCGAATTCGATGAGGAGTCCTCAGACCCCCCACAACCAAATATCAAAGCAGCCACCTGGTCGGATAGACAACCCCTCTACCACCATAGAACGACATTCAACGCCGCTCACAATACAACACGCGACCCATGCGAGGGCTCGCACCAAAAGGACGACGCAACAAGATCCATCTATGGACCACGCAAGCGCGCCCCAGCATACAATGCAACACAACAAACATCTGAACAACACGGCACACCCAACTACAGGGGTGCCGCACACCCCCTATGTTTCACCGATGAGGTGCTGGACCACGAATTCCCAGAGGGATTCAAGCCTGTAAACATAGAGGCATACGACGGAACAACAGACCCTGGGGTCTGGATTGAGGACTATATGCTTCATATACATATGGCTCGAGGGAATGATCTCCATGCCATCAAGTACTTACCTCTCAAACTCAAAGGGCCAGCTCGTCACTGGCTCAAAGGCCTCCCCGAAAGCTCCATTGGAAGTTGGGAAGAGCTCGATGATGCCTTTCGGGCAAACTTTTAAGGGACTTATGTCCGACCTCCGGATGCGGACGACTTGAGTCATATAACTCAACAGCCCAGAGAGTCAGCCCGAAAACTTTGGAATAGGTTCCTTACTAAAAAGAACCAGATTGTCGATTGTCCGGACGCTGAAGCCTTAGCGGCTTTCAAGCACAGCGTCCGCGACGAATGGCTCGCCAGGCACCTCGGCCAAAATAAGGCGAGAACGATGGCCGCATTAACAAACCTCATGACCCGCTTCTGCGCGGGTGAGGACAGCTGGCTAGCCAGATGCAACACCAGCGACCCCAGCACATCTGAAGTTAGAGATGGAACCGGGAAATCACGGCGCAACAACAATAACAAACGCCGGAATAAAGAAGACAACATGAAGGGCACGACAATAAATGCCGGATTCAAAGTCCCTCGGCCAAACCAAAAGCCGTCCTCCAAAGGCACCAGAGATGAACTGTCCAGCCTCAACAAAATTCTGGACCAAGTATGTCAGATCCATAGTACCCCTAGCAAATTTGCTAATCATACCCACAGAGAATGTTGGGTCTTCAAGCAGTCCGGCAAGCTTAACGCCATACACAAAGGGGAAGATACACCAAGTGAAGACGAGGACGAGCCTCCCAATCAAGACAAGGGGGAACAAAAGAAATTTCCACCCACGTCAAAACAGTAAACGTGTTACACGTGATCAAGAGAAAAAACAATGCGGCACTCCCCGAAAAATATACCCAAGTGCCCATCACCGCGAAGTCCCGCCACTGGTCGTCTCAACCGATCACCTTCGACCACCATGATTACGCATCAAGTATCCGACACGCAGGATGGGCTGCACTGGTATTAGACCCAGTAATTGGCGGATACCACTTCACACGAGTCCTGATGGATGGCGGCAGTAGCCTAAACCTAATATACTAGGATACAATCCGCGGGATGGGGTTAGACCCAACACAAATTCGCCATAGCAATACTACCTTTAAAGGAGTAACGCCAGACCCAGGGGCTCGTTGTATGGGCTCCCTCCTACTACAAGTTATATTCGGCTCCCCCGATAACTTCCGTCGCGAGCATTTAACTTTTCACATCGCTCCGTTTAAAAGTGGCTATCAAGCACTACTCGGACGCGAAGCTTTCGCTCGCTTTAATGCAATACCACACTATGCCTGCCTAACACTCAAGATGCCCGGTCCACGTGGCATCATTTCAGTGCACGGAAGTATCAAGCGATCTCTGCGCGCCGAAGAGAGTGAGGCTGCCTTAGCAGCCACACACTAAAGGCGCCCGGACCAGCAAAAGTGTAACATCCCAAATTTTCAATTTGGAATGTTATACATTAGGTCATCATGCATATCATATTTTATTTTGCTTTTGGTTTTGATCCTAGAAAATCCTAAGCAACTCAAGGACCCACGGAGAGAGTTGGGGATTTCGTCATTTACATATTTGAGTCTTCTCAAATTATGTAAACAGGATCATTTGATTTTATTTATTTTATCATCAATTATTTCTATTACAAAAATATGAGAGAGGGAATAAAATGACTTTCCCAAAATATAGAAATATTGAGGATTTAATAAAAAATCAAATAAGATTTATTTCGGAGTTTTTCGGTATTTTTATTTGAATTTAGGAAAAATGCGCATTTTTCAAAGTTGTAGTTTGGGCCCAGATAAATGTTCACTTTATCGGGCTTGATTTTAGGAACCCAGCAAAATTTATTTCGCGATTTTTGGAGTCCGTTTAGTATTTCTTTTTATTTTTCTTCCGAGCGGAATTTTAAAAAAAAAAACGGAAACGACTCCGGGCCGTACCCGGCCAGGACTCCCTGGCCTGGGGCCTTTATAAGCCGCCCGAGCCGGCCCGAGAGAGAGAGAGAGGCCCGCCGCCAGCCAAACCCTAACCCTAGCCGCCGCCGCCGCCGCCCGCCGCCGCCAGAGCCGCGCGACTTTCGAGGTTCGCCGCCGCCTCGTTTTCCGTGCAGTTTTTTTTTTAAAAAAAATTCTGTTCGTGATTTTTCTTTTTCGTCGAATTTTTCCGCGGTTATTTTCTGATCGCAATTTCTGATCCGATTTTCGTTTTAGTATAACTTTTCGCTCGTTTATCGGAATCAGGCGATTCAAGCGCCTCGAGTTTCGTCTCGAAACCCTCTTTCCGAATAATCAACTTAAACAAGTTTTTGCTACTGTAAAATTTACCCTAGATCCAGATTAATAGAACGAAGTTGTTTTCTTTCGCCGTTTTAATTTTCTTTTGCTTCGTTCGATATGGTTCTTTTGCCAACCAGGGTTCTTAAGTTGAACTTTCTGGTTAGATCTTCTATTTGAGTTTTACCTGTGCATTAGATGAGTACTTATTGTATGCTTGTTGTTTGTCTGCGATAGAATACCCGGAGTGCGCCGCTTGTTACTTCGAATCTCTTGGTTTCGTGGATCATCAGCAAGGCAAGTAACACTTTGATTATATCTTTTTTTTACAACCCAGTTTTATTGCATTAGATCAATCCTCACACATTGCATGGTTAGGATCTAATTAAGCTGTGGGATGGGAAGTAGATGAGGTAGTACCTATTACCTGTTTCTTATCAAACCTTTGGGAGTTAGTTCTACGTTTGCTTAATATGCCATGCTATGCTAGTAGACGTGGATTGGGTGAGTGATATCCATGACAGATGTGAGATTGATAATTAAGGGTTTATCTAAGGTGGCAACCTAACACACATCTGGGTGGATTGAGGCACCTGGGGTTACCAGGACTTGCCTGTTTTCTTGGACCGCCACCCAGGCCCAAAGGGATCATGAGATTATTCATACTAGAAACTTCCGTGTGCAGCCACAAGCCAATATGGGCTCTGGCATAGTTGACTAAGTTGTGCGAACTCTTACAGTGGTAGACTAGCAGATGTAGGGGAAAGTAGGTGTACCGGTCTACCCGTCATAAGGTGCTAGCGCTTCTGAAAGACTGTGTCTCGGTCATCCGTTTCTCAAACACCCTGTAGTGCGAGAAACCAAACGCAGGCGATCGAGTCTTGTGGGGAAAAGTGCGCAAACCTCTGCAGAGTGTAACAAACTAATCATGGTTAGCCGTGTCCCCGGTTATGGACATCTTGAGTATCTAGTACCTGGATTTTCATGTGAATCTCAACATGTTACTCTAAATTAATTTTGATGGGTTTTAATGATGTTACTTAATTGGGATTGAGGATGCTGTCAACCATTCTCAATGTTTCACAACCACCATGATAGTAATCAAATCTATTCCTTTGAAGTAGGGAAAAATTGTCTTTACGCAAAAACTGTAACCATAGAGCTTTCCACCAGCCAAATATGCATATAGTATAGCTGTTGCATTCCATTATTCTCTATATTTACCTTGCCAGCATATTCCATGTGCTGACCCGTTTTCGGGCTGCAACGTTAATGTTGCAGACTTTTCAGACGACGATTGAGGACTTTTAGGTCGTGGTTCTATACTCAGTGATGCCGTTGGAGTTGATGGACTCACTTATCTTCCAAGCCTTCCGCTGTTATCGTTGTTAGATGGCCTTAAGCCATATTTGTTGTGTTAAGTTCTCTTTTGAGACACGATGTAATAAGTGTGTGATTGCTACTCTGCTATAAATCCTCCGAGTACTGTGTGGTGTCAGCATTACTGATCCAGGGATGACACCGGAGCACAGAGATCAGACTGTTTGAGGTCTGGTCGCTACAAAAAGCATCCAATAGGTTGTCAAGACCTCAGACACAACTAACCAACTCCGGCGCCGTTGCTCATATCAAATAAACGGTCACACCCCTATCATTCAAAAGTACAAGGGGCTCAACGCACGCAGACAAGTGGCGATTTCTTCTTATCTTGAATTGTACATGGTTTCTTTAGAAAACTATCCTTTTGCACGACAATATTTTTACCTAAATTCCTCTCTTTTACAGATAATCATCATGCTACACCTGTCCAGGACACGGCACAACGGAGACACAGGCGCAGACGTGCAGCAGGGACCCGACCCAAGGATTCTTTTTAGATTAAGAGCCTGCGTAAACCTTTTTTACTGTCTCTTGTTGATACATATCCACCGTTGAGAAGGATGCTGACGTTTTGGCATGTGGCCACGCCAGAACAATGCACGTACCTGGACACAAGGGGCTTCTTACAAAGGCCATTCTTCAGGCCCGGTTTATACCACAAAGACCGAATACCTTAGGGAGTATTCGGCGTCGCGAGTTTGGCCCTATATGCATCAGCTCCGAATCATTGTCTTTGGTCAAATGTTGGGTTTGCCCGGCTCCTGTGTTTTGGTGCCTTACGTTCCGCTTTACCCACTAAGGTAGCACCAGGAGAACTACTGCGATTGTGCCCTGGTTCATCCGGACGAGCGCCTCAGTAGAGAAAGTCGAAAACTGACTGTCATGATCTAGCGTGAGACTGGTCAACCACTCGATGACCCATGGGAATGTTAGAATTCCTCCGCCTTAACAAAGGGCCGCTTTCCGGCCAGGCATATACGCACCCCAGGATCGGGAGAGTGCGGAGCCACCAGGGGCTATCTAGTAGCCCCACTGTCAAACTCCTATGGCTAAGTGAAAGTGTTAAAGCATTATAGTCCGGTAGCCTCGCTCGCTCCGCTATCACCTCCTTAATAGGACCAAGACATTGGGTTAAGTGTGAACGCGTGTTTATGCGAACACCTCCGCATTATATGCGTGGGGGTTGAAGCCGACGACTACAATCTTTCAGGTTATACACATGTATACATAAACGGCCACCCAAGAGGCATCACATTACTTTCAGGCAAAAGTACAAAAGTAGCCTCATAAAAATTTGAAAAGAATTTCGCTTACAATGAGATTACATGTCAATCAAACATAATATTTTTGAGCACTGGGTCTCTATCAAACGAGCACCCTCAAGAACTTCCTCAAAGTAGTGCTCAGCAGCCCTTCGACCTACGGCTGAATCCTGCGCTGCAACAGTGGTAGCATCCATCTCTGCCCAGTATGCTTTAGCACGGGAAAAGGCCATCCGTGCGCCTTCTATGCACGCCGACCTCTTCATCACATTTATGCGCGGCACCACATCGAGGACCTGCTGCACCAAGCTGAAATAGCTGCTCGGTTTTGACCTTCCGGGCCATAGTTGATCCACAACAGACCTCATGGAGAGTCCGGACAACCTATTTAGTTCGGCCCATCCGGCTAATTGGTCCGTCAACGAAAGCAGATGCTTGGGAGAAAGGAATTGCTTCCAAAACAGCTGGTCTACTTCACGGTCCGTCTGACTCTAGAAGTACTTGGCCGCATCGGCAGCGCTCGCCGCCAAATCCATATACGCATCCTCCGAACTCCACAGCCGATCCAGAGGCGCATACCGTGGATCTCCGTACTTCCTCTGCAGCATAAAGGACTTTCCGGCTACAATATCCCCGGCTTCCCGCAGCTCCTCCTTTGCCCTCATAGCAGAGCGGAGGTCTTTTCCCGTTACAGCAGCCTTCTCAAGGTCCGATGCCTTCGCCTGGTTTTCCTTTTCAAGAGCCCGGCAACGGTCTACAGCGGCTTTTAATTCTACGGCCATATTAGCCATCTTCTTCCAGCTCTCACCATGTGCGGCCTTCTCGGCTCGCAACTCTTCGGCCGCCTTCAAAGCAGCCGCATTACCCAATCTTGCTTGTTCCATGGCTCGGGCAAGTTCCGCCCACAAGGCTTCAACAGTGGCAGCTCCATCTGCAGTCATAACATGTTAAAAACACTGGCATCATACTCTTCCTATTTGGCGTTTACCAGACAAGGATCCTTACCCCGCGCCTCGTCAAGCCTTCTGTTAACAAGCTCGATGTCGGCATCTGCCGCATCCAACCTCCGTTCTAAACGGGCAAACTGGCTAGTCCGGCTGGCCACCGGAGCTTCCATCTCCTGCACATAAAGGCAGTATGGTTATTACCTGGGAATATGATCCTCCGTTCGTCATCGTTTCCGACGACAACCAGAGTCTCAGGAGCTATTATCTACACAGGGCACACCTAGCATGTGCAGGACTATTACACATCCCTTTTCACGTACCTCAAAGCCTGTCAGTAGACTCATAAAAGCTTCATGCAATCCGCTTTCGGCGGACGATATCCTCTCCATCACCATATTCATCAGCACACGGTGATCATCTGAGATGGCCGCTCGCCCCACCAACTCCCTCAGAACGTTCGATCGCACACTAGACGGCGCCGGACTCTTTTGTCTACCCTCTTCGGGAGCCGGACACTAGGAGCCTCGGGGATCGATTGGATCACCTTCTGGCCTCTCCGCACTCGGAGAGGCCCTCCGCGACGACACTTCAGGGTCGCCCGCTTCCGGAGCGGAGGAGTCCGGAGGAGGCGTCTCGCTCTCCATCATCTCTGGAAGAAGACCCCTCGAAGACGAACTCATTTGAGAGGGGCTAAGGCCCGTACTGCACAAATACATGCGGTGGTTATGTTCTCAGAAGAAAAAAGATGGCATATCTGTACCACTAAAGTTTTCGGGTCACTTATGACTCCCGGGAGAATTGATCCCCCCGCGGACTTTGTGCGGCAGCACCACCCCCCGAGGTAGGGCCCCCGGTAGAAGATTTCTTCTCCCATTTGGAAGCTTCGGCTTCCGAATTCCCGGGCGCAGTCCTTTTCCTTTTCCGGCCGGCTTCCTTCATGGAGACGCTCGCTCCCTCGGTTAGAATAGGCAGCATTGGGGGCCCGCGTCCGCCCGCGTTACCCTCCACAGTATCTTCCTTCAAGGGATCCGGGCAAGGTGCGGTCTGGAGCATATTTTCCAATACCGGATTCTCCAAGCCTTCAGGGAGGGGGGCCGAACACCGAATCAATTTCGCCTTTGTTATCCAGCCCTGGTCGGAAAAGCAAACTCTCAATAACTTCGCAACGAAGGAACGATAATGTGTTTGGCCAGAAGATTCTTTACCTGTTCAGCGGCGCGGTTACTACTCAAGCCCACGTCCTCGGTGATTTCCAGACACTCTACTTGATGTCCGAAGAATGACTTATACATATCCTCGTGCGTCAGGCCGAGAAAATTTCGAATGGCACACGGACCCTCGGGATTGAACTCCCACAAGCGAAGGGGCCGACGTTTGCAGGGCTGGACTTGACGAACCAGCATAACTTGTATTACCGCGACCAAGCTGAGGTCTCCGTTGAAGAGATCTCGAATGTGGCTTTGCAGTAAAGGCACGTACTTGGCTGGACCCCAGCCTAGTCCTGTGCTGATCCATGACATCAGTCGTGGTGGAGGGCCCGATCGAAAAATGGGGGCGGCCGCCCACTTGGCACTTAGAGTCGTGACGTAGAACCACTCCTGTTGCCACAATGCAGATACCTCTGGGATGGAACCTTTGGGCCACGGAGCTCCCGTCATCTTGCGTATTGAGGCGCCTCCACACTCTGCATGTTGCCCTTCGATCACCGTCGGCTTTACTTCAAAGGTCTTGAGCCATAAGCCGAAGTGGTGGGTAACCCGGAGGAAGGCCTCACATACGACAACAAAAGTCGTGATATGCAGGAAGGAGTCCGGAGCTAGATCATGGAAATCTAGCCCGTAATAAAGCATCAAGCCCCTGACGAAAGGATCCAGTGCAAAACCTAGACCCCGGAGGAAGTGGGGGACGAACACAACACTCTCGTTGGGTTTGGGAGAGGGGACGGCCTGCCCCCGGAGACGCAGCTGATGCGATATTTCGGCGGTTAGATACCTGGCCTCCCTCAACTTTTTGATGTCTTCTTCCGTGACGGAGGAGGGCATCCATCGGCCTTGAAGGCTGGATCCGGACATGACTGAAGGTTCGGAGCACCTAACCTGAGCTTTGGGCGTTTGAGCTTGAGGCGGGGGAAGGATTCGATTGAGCACGGGAGGGAAAAGTAAAAGCTCTGCCCCTTTATAGAGAGGGTGGATATCAAGCGTCCTCCCCGTGTCCGTTTGGACTTGCCTATGATCTAGGAATCCTAGAAGCGGTTGGGTTACCCACGCACATATTGATGAGAATGCCGTAATGAGGGGACACGATCTCTGCTTTGACAAGACGTGCCAAGGAAACCGCCTCGCATACCGGGATGAGGTGGGATAGTGAAACGATTTGGATAAAGGATTGGGCATGGCGTGTCGCACCACGGAACACGTCAGCAGATTAGATTTGTGTTAATATTATTATTCTCTCTATGGCAATATGTGGAAACTTATTTTTCAGAGCCGGAAACTATCTTTGTGTTCAAGATCTTTTATGAAGTATTTGGAGGAGGAACCCGCCTTGCAATGCCGAAGACAATTTGCGTGCCGGACTCGTCGTCATTGAAGCCTCGTTCAGGGGCTACTGAGGGAGTCCTGGATTAGGGGGTGTTCGGATAGCCGAACTATACCTTCAAGCCGGACTCCTGGACTATGAAGATACAAGATTGAAGACTTTGTCCCATGTCCGGAAGGGACTTTCCTTGGCGTGGAAGGCAAGCTTGGGGATACGGATGTTCAGATCTCCTACCATTGTAACCGACTCTATGTAACCCTAACCCTATCCAGTGTCTATATAAACCGGAGGGTTTTAGTCCATAGGACAACATACACATCAACAATCATACCATAGGCTAGCTTCTAGGGTTTAGCCTCTCTGATCTCGTGGTAGATCAACTCTTGTAATACCCATACCATCAATATTAATCAAGCAGGACATAGGGTTTTACCTCCATCGAGAGGGCCCGAACCTGGGTAAAACTTCGTGTCCCCTGCCTCCTGTTACCATCCGGCCTAGACTCACAGTTCGGGACCCCCTACCCGAGATCCACCGTTTTTGACACCGACAGTGACATTTTGGGAAGTTTGACCACAGAGTGCGATTTGACCTGAGATTAAGCATATTGACCAAAGATTAAGAAAAAAAATTGATTTTAAAAAAAATTGAAATTTTTTTATTACTAATGGCGCACTTCTATGTGGCGCGCCATTACTAAGTCAGATAGTAATGGCGCACCTGTAGGCATACTAATGGCGCACTACAGGTGCACCATTAGTATCTGGTATACTAATGGCGCACCAATGGTGCACCATTAGTAAAAAATACTAGTGGCGTGGTACTAGTGGCGCACCAGTAGTGCGCCATTAGTAGGCAAAACTGGTGCGCCACTAGTAGGCCTTTTCCTAGTAGTGCAGGTTCCACCGACTGACATGCACTAGTTGCATAAGGTGGCTAGCGGGTGTCTGTCTCTCCCACTTTAGTCGGATCAGATTCGATGAAAAGGGTCCTTTTGAAGGATAAATAGAAATTGGCATATCACATTGTGGTTTTGGCGTAGGTAAGAAACGTTCTTGCTAGAAACCTATAGCAGCCACGTAAAAATTTGCAACAACAATTAGAGGACGTCTAACTTGTTCTTGCAGCATATGCCATGTGATGTGATATGGCCAAAAGGATGTGATGAATGATATATGTGATGTATGAGATTGATAATGTTCTTGTAATAGGAATCACGACTTGCATGTCGATGAGTATGACAACCTGCAGGAGGCATAGGAGTTGTCTTAATTTATTGTATGACCTGCGTGTCAATGAAAACATCATACCAGATACTAATGGCGCACCTGTAGTGCGCCATTAGTATGCCTAGAGGTGTGCCATTACTATCTGACTTAGTAATGACGCACCACATAGAAGTGCACCATTACTAATAATTTTTTTCAAAAAAAAATTTCATTTTTTTTATTTTTTAAAATCAATTTTTTTATTTTTTTCTTAATCTCGAGTCACTATGGCTTAATCTCTGGTCAATATGCTTAATCTTAGGTCAAATCGCACTACGTGGTCAAACTTCCCGAAAGGTCATCCATCCTCACACTACTCCAGCGCAAGCACGCTTAACTTCATAGTTCTATCCAACCCCAGCACCAGCTCACTTCACAGGCACTTGTTGATATATCTAGCAGATCAATCCTATTAAACCTTGTTGATGTTTAGGAATTTGTTCATGTTCATGAGTGTGATGAAATTTTGAAAAAATATTTCAAACTTCCGTTCATATTACATATCATATTTTGAAAAGAAATTCCCGAAAAAATGGAAACTAATTAGTGTCAATTTCATCTATAGCCCTTTTCCTAGTAGTGCTGCCTCACGTAAGTGTACGTGTAAGGTCAGTCCGGGCCGCTTCATCCCACGATGCCGCCGAATCAAGATAAGACTAGTAACGGCAAGTAAATTGACAAAGTCGACGCCCACAACAACTTGTGTTCTACTCATGCATAGACCTAGCTCATGATGCCACTGTTGGGGGTCGTAGCAGAAATTTAAAATTTTCTACGCATCACCAAGATCAATCTATGGAGTCATCTAGCAATGAGAGTGAGAGGAGTGCATCTACATACCCTTGTAGATCACGAGTGGAAGCGTTCAAGAGAACGGGGTTAATGGAGTCGTACTCGTCGTGATCCAAATCACCGATGATCCTAGCGCCGAACGAACGGCACCTCCGCGTTCAACACACGTACGGAGCGAAGACGTCTCCTCCTTCTTGATCCAGCAAGGGGGGAGGATAAGTTGATGGAGATCCAGCAACACGATGGCGTGGTGGTGGAAGCAGCGGGATTCCAGCAGGGCTTCTCCAAGCGCTACTAGAGGAGGAAGAGGTGTCACGGGAGGGAGAGGGAGGCGCCAGGGCTTAGGGTGCAGCTGCCCTCCCTCCCCTCCACTATATATAAGGGCTAGGGGGGCACATGCCCCCTTGGAGATCCCATATAGAGGGGGGCGGCGGCCCCTCGGGGGCAACGTCCCCCTTAGGGTTTCCAACTAGGGGGCGCATGCCCCTCGGGGGGCAACGACCCCCTAGGGTTTCCAAGTGGGAGACTGTTGGAAATATGCCCTAGAGGCAATAATAAAATGGTTATTATTATATTTCCTTGTTCATGATAATTGTCTATTGTTCGTGCTATAATTGTGTTATCCGAAAATCGTAATACATGTGTGAATACATAGACCACAACATGTCCCTAGTGAGCCTCTAGTTGACTAGCTCGTTGATAAATAGATGGTTACAGTTTCCTAACCATGGACATACGATGTCATTGATAATGGGATCACATCATGAGGATAATGATGTGATGGACAAGGACCAATCCTAAGCATAGCACAAGATCATGTAGTTCGTCTGCTAAAGCTTTTCTAATGTCAAGTATCCTTTCCTTAGACCATGAGATTATGCAACTCCCGGATACCGTAAGGGTACTTTTGGTGTGCCAAACGTCACAACGTAACTGGGTGGCTATAAAGGTACACTACAGGTATCCCCAAAAGTATCTGTTGGGTTGGCACGAATCGAGACTGGGATTTGTCACTCCGTATGACGGAGAGGTATCTCTGGGCCCACTCGGTAGGACATCATCATAATGAGCTCAATGTGATCAAGGAGTTGTTCACGGGATGATGTGTTACGGGAACGAGTAAAGAGACTTGACGTAACGATATTGAACAAGGTATCGGTATACCGACGATCGAATCTCGGGCAAGTATCGTACCGATAGACAAAGGGAATTGTATACGGGATTGATTAAATCCTCGACATCATGGTTCATCCGATGAGATTATCGTGGAGCATGTGGGAGCTAACATGGGTATCCAGATCCCGCTGTTGGTTATTAACCGGAGAGTTGTCTCGGTCATGTCTATGTGTCTCCCGAACCCATATGGTCTACACACTTAAGGTTCGGTGACGCTAGAGTTGTAGAGATATTAGTATGCGGTTAACCGAAAGTTGTTCGGAGTCCCTGATGAGATCCCGGATGTCACGAGGAGTTCCGGGATGGTCCGGAGGTAATTTATATATAGGAAGTCTAGTTTCGGCCACCGGGAGAGTTTCGGGGGTCACCGGTATTGTACCGGGACCACCGAAAGGGTCCCGGGGGTCCACCCGGTGGGGCCACCTATCCCGGAGGGCCCCATGGGCTGAAGTGGCATGGGAACCAGCCCCTGGTGGGTTGGTGCGCCCCACCCAAGGGCCCAAGGCTCCTAGGGCCCTAGGGGGCCGTTGCCCCCCGAGGGGGCATGCGCCCCCTTGTTGGAAACCCTAAGGGGGCCGTTGCCCCCCGAGGGGCCGCCGCCCCCTCTAGATGGGATCTCCAAGGGGGCATGCGCCCCCTAGCCCTTATATATAGTGGAGGGGAGGGAGGGCAGCCGCACCCTAAGCCCTGGTGCCTCCCTCTCCCTCCCGTGACACCTCTTCCTCCTCCAGTAGCGCTTGGCGAAGCCCTGCTGGAATCCCGCTGCTTCCACCACCACGCCGTCGTGCTGCTGGATCTCCATAAACTTCTCCTCCCCCATTGCTGGATCAAGAAGGAGGAGACGTCTCCGCTCCGTACGTGTGTTGAACGCGGAGGTGCCGTCCGTTCGGCGCTAGGATCATCGGTGATTTGGATCACGATGAGTACGACTCCATCAACCCCGTTCTCTTGAACGCATCCGCTCGCGATCTACAAGGGTATGTAGATGCACTCCTCTCTCTCTTGTTGCTAGATGACTCCATAGATTGATCTTGGTGATGCGTAGAAAATTTTAAATTTTTGCTACGATCCCCAACACAGCAAGCCTACGATGGAATTACTCACGCATGGCGATGAGCATCATGAAATTGGTGATGGAGGATGGTTGATGATGACGATGGCGATGAATTCCCCTCTTCGGAGCCCCGAACGGACTCTAGATCAGCCCTCCCGAGAGGTTTTAGGGTTTGGTGGCGGCTCCGTATCGTAAAACGCGATGAATTCTTCTCTCTGATTTTTTTTCTCCCCGAAACATAATATATAGAGTTGGACTTGGAGTCAGAGGAGTTCCAGGGGGCCCACGAGGTAGGGGGCGCGCCCTAGGGGGGCAGGTGCGCCCCCACTCTCATGGACAGGTGGTGGGCCCCCTGGCCTTCATCTTTTGCAGGCATTTTTTATATTTTCCAAAAAGTTGCTCCGTGAAGTTTCAGGTCATTCCGAGAACGTTTGTTTCTGCCCATAAATAACACCATGGTAATTCTGCTGAAAACAGCGCCAGTCCGGGTTAGTTCCATTCAAATCATGCAAGTTAGAGTCCAAAACAAGGGCAAAAGTGTTTGAAAAAGTGCCATGTAATTGCTTTACTTTATCGCTATGCGATAGCAATAGTTGCAAAAGCAATAGCTGGTGAGACGACCATATGACGACACGTTGATAAAAGATCAAGATGATGGAGATCATGGTGTCATGCCAGTAACAATGGAGATCAAAAGCACAAGATGATGATGGCCATATCATGTCACATATTTGGATTGCATGTGATGTTTATCTTTTATATATCTTATTTTTGCTTAGTTAGGCGGTAGCATTATAAGATGATCTCTCACTAAATTTCAAGGTACAAGTGTTCTCCCTGAGTATGCACCATTGCCAAAGTTCTTCGTGCCGAGACACCACGTGATGATCGGGTGTGATAAGCTCAACGTTCATCTAGGGTGTAAGATAGTTTTGCACATGCACAATACTCGGGTTAAACTTGACGAGCCTAGCATATGCAGATATGGCCTCAGAACACTGAGACCGAAAGGTCGAGCGTGAATCGTATAGTAGATATGATCAACATAGTGATGTTCACCATTGAAAACTACTCCATCTCACGTGATGATCGGACATGGTTTAGTTGATTTGGATCACGTGATCATTTAGATGACTAGAGGGTTGTCTATCTAAGTGGGAGTTCCTAAGTAATATGATTAATTGAACTTTAATTTATCACAAACTTAGTCCTGATATTATTTGCATATCTATGTTGTAGATCAATAGCTCGCGATGTAGCTCCCCGTTTATTTTTTTGATATGTTCCTAGAGAAAAACTATGTTGAAAGATGTTAGTAGCAATGATGCGGACTAGGTCCGTGATCTGAGGATTATCCTCATTGCTGCACAGAAGAATTATGTCCTTGATGCACCGCTAGGTGACAGACCTATTGCAGGAGCAGATACAGACATTATGAACGTTTGGCAAAGCTCGGTATGATGACTACTTGATAGTTTAGTGCACCATGCTTTATGGCTTAGAACCGGGACATCAAAAATGTTTTGAAATGTCAAGGAACATATAAGATGTTCTAAGAGTTGAAATTGGTATTTCATACTCATGCCCGTGTCGAGAGGTAGGATACCTCTGACAGTACTTTGCCTACAAGGATGGAGGAGAATAGCTCAACCAATGAGCATATGCTCAGATTGTCTGGGTACTGCAATTGCTTGAATCAAGTGGGAGTTAATCTTCCAGATAAGATAGTAATTGACAAAGTTCTCTAGTCACAATCACCAAGTTACTAGAACTTAGTGATGAACTATAATATGCAAGGGATAACAGAAACGATTCCCAAGATCTTCGTGATGCAGAAATCGACGAAGGTAGAAATCAAGAAAAGCATCAAGTGTTGATGGTTGACAAGACCACTAGTTTCAAGAAAAGGGCAAAGGGAAGAAGGGGAACATCAAGAAGAACGACAAGCAAGTTGTTGCTCAAGTGAAGAAGCCCAAGTCTAGACCTAAGCCTGAGACTAAGTGCTTCTACTGCAAAGGGACTGGTCACTGGAAGCAGAACTGCCCGAAGTATTTGGCAGATAAGAAGGATGGCAAAGTGAACAAAGGTATATTTGATATACATGTTATTGATGTTCACTTTACTAGTGTTTATAGCAACCCCGCGGTATTTGATACTAGTTCAGTTGCTGAGATTAGTAACTCGAAACGGGAGTTGCAGAATGAACAGAGACTAGTTAAGGGTGAAGTGACGATGTGTGTTGGAAGTGGTTCCAAGATTGATATGATCATCATCGCACACTCCCTATACTTTTGGAATTAGTGTTGAACCTAAATAAATGTTATTTGGTGTTTGCGTTAAGCATGAATATGATTTGATCATGTTTATTGCAATACGGTTATTCATTTAAAGTCAGAGAATAATTGTTGTTCTGGATGCATGAATAAAACCTTCAATGGTCATACACCCAAGATAAATGGTTTATTGAATCTCGATCATAGTGATACACATATTCATAATATTGAACCCAAAAGATGCAAAGTTAATAATGATAGTGCAACTTATTTATGGCACTGCTATTTAGGTCATATTGGTGTAAAGCGCATGAAGAAAATCCATGCTGATGGGATTTTGGAATCACTTGATGCTTGCGAACCATGCCTCAAGGGCAAGATGACTAAGACTCCGTTCTCCGGAACAGTGGAGCAAGCAACAGACTTGTTGTAAATAATACATACTGATGTATGTAGTCCAATGAGTGTTGAGGCTCGTGGCAGGTATCGTTATTTTCTGACCTTCACAAATGATTTGAGTAAGATATGTGTATATCTTCTTGATGAAACATAAATCTGAAACATTTGAAAAGTTCAAATAATTTTAGAGTGAAGTGGAAAATCATCGTAACAAGAAAATAAAGTTTCTATGATCTGATCATGGAGGAGAATATTCGAGTTACGAGATTTAGTCTTCATTTGAAACAATGCATAATAGTTTCGCAACTCACGCCACCTGGAACACCACAGCGTAATGGTTTGTCCGAACATCGTAACCGTACCATATTAGATATGGTGCAATCTATGATGTCTCTTACCGATTTACCACTATCGTTTTGGGGTTATGCATTAGAGACAGCTGCATTCACGTTAAATAGGGCACCATCTAAATCTATTGAGATGACGCCATATGAACTGTGGTTTGGCAAGAAACCAAAGTTGTCGTTTCTTAAAGTTTGGGGTTGCGATGCTTATGCGAAAAAGTATCATCCTGATAAGCTCAAAACCTAGATCGGAGAAATGTGTCTTCATAGGTGATGTCTACTACACAACCTTCTTCTTGTAGACGTTGTTGGGCCTCCAAGTGCAGAGGTTTGTAGGACAGTAGCAAATTTCCCTCAAGTGGATGGCCTAAGGTTTATCAATCTGTAGGGGGCGTAGGATGAAGATGGTCTCTCTCAAGCAACCCTGCAACCAAATAACAAAGAGTCTCTTGTGTCCCCAACACACCCAATACAATGGTAAATTGTATAGGTGCACTAGTTCAGCGAAGAGATGGTGATGCAAGTGCAATATGGATAGTAGATAATAGTTTTTGTAATCTGAAAATATAAAAACAGCAAGGTAACTAATGATAAAAGTGAGCGTAAACGGTATTGCAATGCAAGGAAACAAGGCCTAGGGTTCATACTTTCACTAGTGCAAGTTCTCTCAACAATAATAACATAATTGGATCACATAACTATCCCTCAACATGCAACAAAGAGTCACTCCAAAGTCACTAAAAGCGGAGAACAAACGAAGAGATTATGGTACGGTACGAAACCACCTCAAAGTTATTCTTTCCAATCAATCCGTTGGGCTATTCCTATAAGTGTCACAAACAACCCTACAGTTCGTACTAGAATAACACCTTAAGAAACAAATCAACCAAAACCCTAATGTCACCTAGATAATCCAATGTCACCTCAAGTACCCGTGGGTATGATTATACGATATGCATCACACAATCTCAGATTCATCTATTCAACCAACACATAGGACCTCAAAGAGTGCCCCAAAGTTTCTACTGGAGAATCACGACGTAAACGTGTGCCAACCCCTATGCATAGGTTCATGGGCGGAACCCACAAGTTGATCACCAAAACATACATCATGTGAATCACGTGATATCCCATTGTCACCACAGATACGCACGGCAAGACATACATCAAGTGTTCTCAAATCTTTAAAGACTCAATCCGATAAGATAACTTCAAAGGGAAAACTCAATCCATTACAAGATAGTAGAGGGGGAGTAGAAACATAAGATCCAACTATAATAACAAAGCTCGCGATACATCAAGATCGAATCGCCTCAAGAACACGAGAGAGAGAGAGAGAGATCAAACACATAGCTACTGGTACATACCCTCGGCCCCGAGGGAGAACTACTCCCTCCTCGTCATGGAGAGCACCAGGATGATGAAGATGGCCACCGGAGAGGGATTCCCCCTCCGGCAGGGTGCCGGAACGGGTCTAGATTGGTTTGGTGGCTACGGAGGCTTCTGGTGGCGGAACTCCCGATCTATTGTGTTCCCTGATCGTTTTAGGGTATATGGAGATATATAGGCGGAGGAAGTACGTCAGGGGGTCCACGAGGGGCCCACGAGGGTGGAGGGCGCGCCCCCTGCCGAGTGGCTTCCTCTTTGCTTCCCTTACGTGGACTCCAAGTCTCCCGGGTTGCTTTCCTTCCAAAAATAAGTTCCGTGAAGTTTTGGGTCAATTGGACTCCGTTTGATTTTCCTTTTCTGCAATACTCTAAAACAAGGAAAAAAACAGAAACTGGCACTAGGCTCTAGGTTCATAGGTTAGTCCCAAAAATGATATAAAAGTGTATAATAAAGCCCATAAACATCCAAAACAGTAGATAATATAGCATGGAGCAATCAAAAATTATAGATACGTTGGAGACATATCAATAGGATACCCAAAGGAGACAGTTGGGTACACCTTCTATCACAGATCCAAATGCAAGACATTCGTTGCTAAGAATGTATCCTTTCTAGAGAAGGAGTTTCTCTCGAAAGAAGTGAGTGGGAGCAAAGTAGAACTTGATGAGGTAACTGTACCTGCTCCCTTATTGGAAAGTAGTTCATCATAGAAATCTGTTCCTGTGACTCCTACACCAATTAGTGAGGAAGCTAATGATGATGATCATGTAACTTCAGATCAAGTTACTACCAAACCTCGTAGGTCAACCAGAGTGAGATCCGCACCAGAGTAGTACGGTAATCCTGTTCTGGATGTCATGTTACTTGACCATGACGAACCTACGAATTATGAGGAAGCGATGATGAGCTCAGATTCCACGAAATGGCTTGAGGCCATGAAATCTGAGATAGGATCCATGTATGAGAACAAAGTATGGACTTTGATTGACTTGCCCGATGATCGGTGAGTCATTTAGAATAAATGGATCTTCAATAGGAAGACAGACGCTGATAGTAGTGTTACTATCTACAAAGCTCGAATTGTCGCAAAATGTTTTCGAAAAATTCAAGGTGTTGACTATGATGAGATTTTCTCACTCGTATCGATGCTTAAAAGTTTGTTCGAATCATGTTAGCAGTTGCCGCATTTTATGAAATCTGGCAAATGGATGTCAAAACTGCATTCCTTAATGGATTTCTTAAAGAAGAGTTGTATATGATGCAACAAGAAGGTTTTGTCAGTCCTAAAGGTGCTAACAAAGTTTGCAAGCTCCAGCGATCCATCTATGGACTGGTGCAAGCATCTCAGAGTTGGAATATATACTTTGATAAAGTGATCAAAGCATATGGTTTTATGCAGACTTGCGGTGAAGCCTGTATTTACAAGAAAGTGAGTGGGAGCACTACATCATTTCTAATAAGCATATGTGAATGACATATTGTTGATCGGAAATAATGTAAAATTTTCTAGAAAGCATAATGGTGTATCTGAAAAGAGTTTTTCAAAGAAAGACCTCGATGAAGCTACTTACAAATTGAGCATCAAGATCTATAGAGATAGATCAAGACGCTTGATAAGATTTTTCAATGAGTACATACCTTGACAAGTTTTTTTGAAGTAGTTCAAAATGGAACAGTCAAAGAAGGAGTTCTTGCCTGTCAAAACCGGCGGATCTCGGGTAGGGGGTCCCAAATTGTGCGTCTAAGGAGGATGGTAACAGGAGGCAGGGGACACGATATTTACCCAGGTTCGGGCCCTCTTGATGGAGGTAATACCCTACGTCCTGCTTGATTGTTCTTGATGATATGAGTATTACAAGAGTTGATCTACCACGAGATCGTAGAGGCTAAACCCTAGAAGCTAGCCTATGGTATGATTGTATGTTGTCCTACGGACTAAACCCTCCAGTTTATATAGACACTGGAGGGGGCTAGGGTTACACATAGTCGGTTACAAGGGAGGATATCTACATATCCATATTGCCGAGCTTGCCTTCCACGCCAAGGAGAGTCCCATCCGGACACGGGACGAAGTCTTCAATCTTGTATCTTCATAGTCCAACAGTCCGGCTGTCTGGAGACCCCCTAATCTAGGACTCCCTCAGTAGCCCCCGAACCTGGCTTCAATAACGATGAGTCCGTCGTGCAGATTGTCTTCGACATTGCAATGCAGGTTCTTCTCCAAATTCTGAATATCTGCTGAGTAGTGTTTGGCTCCCCATAAATGTTGCACTTCTTGGCTTCTGCGCCCAATAAGGGCTATCTTGCACGTGTCGAGCGAATGCGAGGAGCCAGGGCATTTTTACATTCGCCAACCTAGCCATGTAAATAAACTGTCTATTAAAGGGACGGGGATTCTTAGATCCAAACCACACCATCCTCCCATGGCGAGTATCCATCAGAGCGCGCTCGGAAAAATCCATTCCAACATGGTCGGCCACCACAGCTCCTCCTCCCGCTCTCATAGCCCTAAGGCCGGTGACTGGGAGAAGTGTTCCGTCCTGCATAGCCAATTAGTAGAGTTGCAGACCTAGGGATTTCTCCCTCCAGCATATATGGTCCCCGTTCGAGCCGGGTTCGCCACCTATAATGTTGGGGAGCAAGCGGAGAGCTTCCCCAATCCCTCCAAGGGGGAGTGGGTATGCCTTGTCCCTTATTTACTAAGGGGACTTGGATTTCCAATCCATCCGTTCCTCTGCGGGCTACTGGAGTTTTACTACCTCCAGTTGCATAATTTCACCCCTGCTTCCATATTACACATCGCTGGTTATGTTGCCCTTTGCGAGCTGTTTCTGGGCTGCGAGGCTCATTTCGAGCTATAGAAGAGGCTATTCTGCCTTGTGCCCCGTACACAGGAGGGGTCACTATATTAAGTGGACGGAGCCGAAATATGGCGCATCGCCGGGACCGGATACCTGTCTGGTACCTCGAAGAAGACGTCCGAGGACTGGCCTTCGGAGTGGTTTTACATGGAGGACGCCCCCCTTCCAGATCCTGTTTGGAGGGGTCTTCCCGAGTTCCACAATGCTTCTCTGAAGAAACGCTGAAGCTGGCGCCCACGGAGCCCCCAGGAGGAAGATAACGAAGAAGTCCTTTACCTGATGGACCGGATTAAAGTGCTGGCTCAATCATGATTGACAATAATCGAGGTTATGTCAATATGCATAATGCGGGTGGTGCATTCACTTCAATATTGAGGGCACCCCCTGTGGTGCTTTAACGAGGAAGATGATGCCACCCGCTGCGGGCGTAAGGGACTGGACTCATCTGCTGCTCTAGCAAAAATTCTATCCAAGTTGTTCAAGGGAGAGGAAGAGGAGTTCATCCGTGTTAAGCCACGGGATGGATTCTCCATGTACAACCCTCCAAGCTGGGTGAGTTGTCACTCTTTACTCCCAACCTTCCCGCATTCTTCATCGTAAATACTCACCTTGCCGTTTCACGGTAGGAACTGCGAAAAGCTGTAAGGGAGGTCAACAGCCCACCCTCACAACCGGAAGACCCTGACCGGGCCCTCGATCCCGGACTCGAAGAGGATCCGGACATATTTGTGGAGCTGATAGACAGGACATTCTATCAATTGAGCTGCGATGACGCCGTGGTGGCCATCATGGCCGACTATCCTGGGCTACTCCCTACATCGTAGGTAAGGAAAAAACGGAGTCCCAACTTCCGAGAAGGATCCCCTTTTATGCACTTCACCTACCATACACATATGGTGTTTTACAGGGAAGGCCTTCGGGATGCCATGCCGAACCCGCAGTGACTCGCCAACAAGGGGCACCGAAGCCGGGTAGGCCAAAAAGGATGGCGGCCAGGACTGAGACGCCGACGCAGAGGTATGATACAAAACCTCGCTCTGTGGTTGTCGTCTTTCTTTAAAATATAATGACGCCCATGTTTCCTAATAGGAAAAACGCTCGCCGGACTATATCCAGAGAGGCTGCCGATCACGCCTCTGCCAGTCGGGCTCCAGGGCCGGACATAGAGGTGGAAGCTAACACGGGGCGGATGCCAGATGCTCCTCCTACAGAAGATGCGGACAGAATATCTGCTACAAATTCCAAAGTGGAGAGGGCCATGAATCACAGGCGTCACCGGGCCGTACTCCGTGACGCTTGTTTCTCCCAAGAGGCATTCGCTGCCTTCAACTCAGGAGATGCGTACATCCATGCTGCTCAAAATGGTCTTGCTAGAGCCACGGACCAGTATGTAATGGATATACGGGTAGGAAAATCTGACAATTATATATATCAGTAGCCCTGAGACTTGAAACAGTTGACACAACTGATTTATGGATCATTATTTGTGCAGGTTCTTATAAAGAAGAATACCCAATTGTCTCAAGAGCTGGAAGAGTGCAAAGCCTAGCTACAGGCCGTGGTGGCCGCGTTGAAGGAGTCCGAGAAGGCCCCCTCTGGTAATAGTTGCTTCCATTGCAAAGAATTACAGGTACCAGATAGTATGCGGCATGCATGCAAATCTAATAGTAGATGTTGCAAATGACCTCGGAGTGAATCCGGAGGCCGTGCGGGAGGATGCGCAACGTGCTAATCGATAGTTAAATGCTAGCGAGCGCATGCTTACGCGGGTCAGGCAGGAGAAAAATAATCTCTAGGACGCCAATATCCGGCTGGATGTGGAACTAAAAGACGTCCGAGCCCAGCTTGCGGACTCCGTGAAGGAGAATAAGCGGCTTCGATGCGAAATTTTTAGTAAGTGCTTGAATGAACTTTTGAAGGAGTTCGGCGAAGAAGCCAGCTAACAGAGTTATGTTTGCAGGTATGCTGACGGGTCGTCCCGCGGAGGAGATACCCGGGTCTGCGGGTGATCTTCTACCAGAGCTCTCACAACTGCACGAACAAGTTCGGCAGGTGATGCAGGGTATTGCCCAAGCTTTGTGGCCATCCGCGTCCCCGCCCGAAGGCATGGGGGAGCTTATAGAGAAGCTCAAGGGAGCGCGGCGGTGCTTCCGATTATGGAAGATATCAGCCTGCCGACAAGGTGCAAGGGAAGCCTGGGCTATGGTGAAGACGCGATATACCAAAGCTGACCCAAACCACATGGCCGAGTTCGGATCTGTGGGGCCTGGTGGGAAAGGGATCCCCATGAGTTTGGTGTATGACCAAGTAGAATTAGCCGCAAAGTATTCCCAACAGGATTGTAGGCTAGACAACCTGTTGGATGGTATAGAAGAAGAATTTAATCAGTCTTAGTGACTCTGTAGTTCAAGTGACATATATAATGTCCCTAGCCGGATTGTAAAT
The DNA here is from genome assembly GCF_003073215.2 of Triticum urartu. Classification (NCBI taxonomy): domain Eukaryota; kingdom Viridiplantae; phylum Streptophyta; class Magnoliopsida; order Poales; family Poaceae; genus Triticum; species Triticum urartu. Next base: position 752,886,946 of record NC_053023.1, on the reverse strand, counting down.
CATTTGTCATGGCGGACCTTTTCGCTTCGACGTCTGGACCCGATAGTCCGGAGTGTATCCGAATACCTCTCGGTTATGTAAAAACCGGGGTATGCATGGAAACCAGGCGTAGGGGTCATAAGTGCTTGAACAGACAAGTACCCAACTAGCTATGTTATATTACATGCGTAGTAAAAACATCTTCCAGGGAGAATAGTTCCGTTAAGGGTTCCTTTCCCTGGGTACGCATGCCCTAATGTGCATGTCCGAACTACGAAAAGAGACGCAGGCTATAAACATCTGGGGGCATGTGTCAAATAAAATGAAAGTCATCTTTTGTTCACCGACCGAATATTCCCTTCAGAACGCTAGCTTTCGGCTTCACCCAGTATGAGGTACACATCCGGCTGACCCGGCAGTAACAACTGCAGAGGTGCTCCCCTTATGCCCTAGCCGAATTAACGGGAATGTAGGGCATAAATACAAGAGCAAGGCAACCCATCTTGGCCAAAACTTAAGTCATATCGATGCATATAATGACAAAAAAGGTACATGCGAAAGAATAACACGTGTGTGGGGCATAAAGCCCAGAAAAATAGTTATATTAAGCTTCTGTATAAGAAGCCCCCAGGTACAATGAGCGCGGTTAGCGCGTTAAGATTGTGTAACCAAGACACAGTTTAGCCTTTTAAGGCCTTGAGGAGAATAAAAAGAGAGAAAGAGAGAGAAGACAGATAATTGATATGCAAAAATTTGACGGAGGTAAGGAGACGAACATAGAGTCCGACACTAGGCGTAGAATCTTCATAGTCTGGCTGCGTTCCATGGGTTTGGCTCGAGTCGATTGTCCGATGCATCCCGCAGACGGTAAGCTCCACCAGTCAGAACCTAGTCAATAATGAAGGGACCTTGCCATTTGGGCTTGAGCTTGTTCTTTTTCTTCCCCGGCAGGCATAGAACTAGTTCGCCAATGTTATAGGTTTTGGCCTGCACTTCTCTGCTTTGATACCTTCGAGCCTGTTGCTGGTAGAATGCGGAACGGGCTTTTGCCATGTCGCGCTCCTCCTCCAGGGCGTCCAAACTATACTACCGATCAAGCTCGGCCTCTTTTTCTTCGTACATGTGCACCCGAGGTGAGTCATGAATTATGTCGCAAGGCAGAACCGCCTCTGCACCGTACACCATAAAAACGGTGTGTATCCAGTAGTGCGATTCGGCGTGGTCCGCTGCCCCCATAGTACGGAGTCGAGCTCCTCTACCTAGTGCGTGTTTGATTCCTTTAAGGACCGCACTAATCTGGGTTTGATGCCGCTCATGATAAGACCATTTGCTCGCTCGACTTGACCGTTAGTTTGCGGGTGATAGACAGAAGCATAATCGAGCTTGATGCCCATGTTGCTGCACCAAAGTTTTACCTCGTCGGCTGTAAAGTTCATGCCATTGTCGGTGATGATGTTGTGGGGGATGCCATAACGGTGTACAACCCTAGATATGAAGTCTATCACCGGTCCGGATTCAGCCGTTTTGACAGGTTTGGCTTCTATCCATTTGGTGAATTTATCCACCATGACCAGCAAGTATTGTTTCTTATGGGTTCCCCCTTTAAGGGGTCCAACCATATCAAGCCCCCAGAACACAAAGGGCCAAGTAATGGGGATTGTTTGGAGAGCGGTAGGTGGCATATGGCTTTGGTTTGCAAAAAGCTGGCAACCGACGCAATGTTGGACCAGATGCTATGCATCTGCTCAGGCCGTCGGCCAATAGAAACCTGTATGGAAGGCCTTGCTTACAAGGGCCCGGGCTGCGGCATGATGGCCGCCGAGTCCAGCATGGATTTCTGCCAAAAGCTTCCACCCTTCCTCTTCGGAGATGCACCTTTGAAAGACTCCGGTAGTGCTTTTCGTATAAAGCTCTCCTTCGTGGACCTTGTAGGCTTTAGATCGCCGCACTATGCAGCATGCCTCATTTTGGTCCTCGGGTAGTTCCTACCTGGTTAGGTAGGCTAGGAATGGTTCAGTCCACGGGGCGATGACGGCCATTATCACGTGGGTTGAAGGTGTTATTTCGATGGCAGAGCCTCCGATTGTGTCAAAGTGTTCGGTATCTGATGTTGTGGCCGGGTCCGGATTATTGCTACCGGTGTCCCCTTCCCATACCACGGATGGCTTAAACAGTTTTTCCAGGAAGATGTTAGGTGGGATAGGGTCACGCTTAGCGCCGATACGGGCGAGGCTATCCGCCGCCTGATTGTTTTCCCGAGCCACATGGTGGAATTCAAGCCCCTCAAACTGGGCAGACATTTTGAGGACGGCGTTGCGATATGCCGCCATTTTCGGATCCTTGGCATCGAAGTCTCCATTTATTTGGGATATTGCAAGGTTCGAGTCCCCACACACCTCCAGGCATTGAATGCCATGGAAACTGCCATCCGGAGACCGTGTAATAGGGCCTCGTATTCGGCTGCGTTATTGGAGTCTCTGTATAGTATTTGGAGTACGTATTGCACTGTATCTCCGGTGGGGGACGTTAGGACGACGCCAGCCCCCAGACCTGCCAGCATTTTAGAGCCATCGAAGTGAATGATCCAATTGGAGTATGCGCCGTACTCTTTAGGGAGTTCGGCTTCTGTCCATTCGGCGACGAAATCGGCTAGTACTTGCGACTTAATGGCTCGCCGTGGTTTATATGTTATGTCGAACGGGAGGAGCTCGATAGCCCATTTGGCAATCCGGCCCGTGGCATCGTGATTGTTTATTATGTCGTTGAGTGGTACTTATGAAGCCACCATAATTGAGCACTGTTGAAAGTAGTGTCGTAATTTCCGGGATGCCATGAATACCGCGTATTCTATCTTTTGATAATGTGGGTACCATGATTTGCATGGAGTGAGGACAGTGGATACATAATATACCGGCTTTTGAAGTGGGAATTTATGTCCGACTGTCTCTCGTTCGACGACGAGCACTGCGCTTACAACTTGGTGAGGTGGCGCTATATATAACAACATTGGTTCGTCGACATTTGGCGCGGCCAAGATTGGGCTGGTGGCCAAGATGGCTTTTATTTCTTCCAATCCGGCCGTGGCTGCATCCGTTCACTCGAAGTGTTCGGTGCGCCAAAGAAGGCGATAGAGGGGGAGTGCCTTTTCTCCTAATCAGGAGATAAAGCGGCTTAAGGCCGCCACACATCCAGTTAACTTGTGGATTTGTTTAAGGTCAGTTGGGATAGCCAACTGTGACAGAGCTCGGATCTTAGCCGGATTTGCTTCTATTCCTCTATTGGAGACGATAAAGCCCAGGAGCTTTCCAGCGGGAATGCCGAAAACACATTGTTCCGGATTGAGCTTGATGTCATATGTTTGGAGATTGTCGAACGTGAGCCTCAAGTCATCTATTAAGGAGTCGACGTGTCTGGTTTTAACGACCACATTGTTGACGTATGCCTCCACTGTTTTGCCAATCTGCTTTTCCAGACATGTCTGAATCATGCGCTAATACGTTGCGGCGACGTTTTTGAGACCGAAGGGCATTGTGTTAAAACAGAAGGGGCCGTATGGAGTGATAAATGCCGTTGCGGCTTGATCGGATTCCGCCATCTTAATTTGGTCGTAACCGGAGTATGCGTCGAGGAAGCACAATGAGTCGTGTCTTGCGGTAGCGTCAATAATTTGATCAATGCGAGGGAGGGGGAATGGATCCTTTGGGCAAGCTTTATTAAGGTCCTTGAAGTCGATGCATAGGCGCCAGGATTTGTCCTTCTTTGGTACCATCACCAGGTTTGCTAGCCAGTCCGGATGCTTTATTTCTCTAATGAATCCGGCCTCCAGTAACTCGGCTAGCTCCTCTCCCATGGCTTGCCGCTTAGGTTCGGAGAAACGCCGAAGAGTCTGCTTGACCGGCTTGAATCCCTTTAGAATGTTAAGGCTATGCTCGGCCAGCCTGCGTGGGATTCCTGGCATGTCTGAAGGATGCCAGGCGAATATGTCCCAATTCTCGCGCAGGAACTCCCGTAGTGCGGCGTCTACAGCGGGGTCTAACTGTGCCCCGGTGGATGCTGTTTTTGTGGGGTCTGTTGGATGGACTTGGAATTTGACTATTTCATCCACTGGTTTAAAAGAAGTGGACTTGGATCTTTTGTCTAGTATCACGTCATCCCTGTCCACTGTGGAGCGCAGCACGGTTAATTCCTCCGCCACAAGGGCTTCGGATAATGCCTCGAGGGCCAGTGCGGCTGTTTTGTTCTCGGTGCGGAGTGCTATGTCCGGATCACTAGCTAGAGTGATGATTCCATTGGGCCTGGGCATTTTGAGCTTCATGTACCCGTAATGGGGTATGGCTTGGAAGATCATGAATGCCTCCCGCCCTAGAAGGGCGTGGTATCCGCTACTGAACGGGGCCACTTGGAATGTAATTTCTTCGTACCTGTAATTCTCTGGAGTGCCGAATACCACATCTAGTGTGATTTTCCTAGCGCAGCATGCCTCCCGACTAGGGATGATTCCTCGGAAGGTCGTGCTACTTTGCTCAATGCGGTTTCTATCTATTTCCATTTTTTGAAGAGTCTCCTCATAAATGAGGTTTAATCCGCTGCCGCCGTCCATGAGCACTTTAGTGAGCCAAAAGCCGTCCACAATTGGACTGAGGACCAAGGCAGTTGGTGCTCGGGCTATTTGGAATTTAGGTTCGTCGCTGGCATTGAAGGTGATGGCCCACGTGGCAGACTTCGGCAAGGCTGCGGAGTGCTTGCTTACGCCTGTTATTTGAGGCGAAGGTCTCGAAGACTATCAATATTGTATTGTTATCAATGGAATGGTGCTCTGAGGTGTTTTGGATGAGGAGATCTTCACTGCTCTTGGCCACCTGCCGGAGTACCCAACATGCTCTAAGGCTGTGTGTTGGTATGGTATCCGCTATACTATGAATTTTGCAGGGCCCGTTAAGCCATCCCTCCAATACGGTTCCACGTCCTGTAGTGGGCTTTTTCTTCTTTGTAATTGAGTTGGGCGACTTATAAGAGTGCACCCTTTTAGTTCGGGCTGGGGGTTTTGTCAGAGACGGATTATCCCAAAATTTTGTTTGGGTTTTCCAGGTGCTTTCCATCGCACAGAACTTCCATACTATGGCTGCCAAGTCAGCGAAGTGTGCTATGTCACAGCAACTTATGGCGTTGAGGATTCCCTTGTCCGTGCAATTGTTGCAAAAGAACAAAATTGTGTCTTCCTCGCGACAGTCCTTGACCTTGTTCATTACAAGGAGCAATCTGGCCCAATAGTGATGTACTGTCTCTTGGGGCTCTTGCCTAATGTGGGAAAGATCGTTTGTATCTGGGTTGGTGGGTGGATTTAAGTCCAGACCTTGACCCAATCTGAGACCCCGGGGCAGGGGAGTTTCCGATCTTGGAAGTTCGTGCTCCGGGATGTTGCCCCGCGGGTTCGGCATGCAGCCTGATTCTAGGTTCAGGGTTAGGGCGATGTCTTCCCATGGGCGGGTATCCGGCTCGGAGAGCTTGGGAATTAGTTCGTCCTCAAGATAGAGGGAGAATCGCCGCATTGCTCCACCACCACCGCTATCTGATGGGTGACCGGCGGAGAGTTAATCTCCCTTTGGTCAGTTTAAGCCCAATCCGATCATAGTCCGTAGCGACTCCCAAAGCGGCGATGTGATCCAAGAGCTCGTTCAAAGAGGAGAGCTCCATTGGATCCATCTGCTCGGTGAATTTCGAGCCGATGTGGAGGCTATTTTTGATGACCCGAGAAGTCATCGTCGGCGCAGCGGCCGAGCGGGCGGTCATGACGAAGCTGCCTATTCGGAGAGTTTGGCCTACAGCGAGGACTCCCCCAGAGGTGATGTTGTCCTTGAAAACGAGACGAGCCATCCCTCCTTATGATGATGACATAGTGGAACTCTCAATGAAAGCACCAATGTCGGTGTCAAAACCGGCGGATCTTGGGTAGGGGGTCCCAAACTGTGCGTCTAAGGAGGATGGTAACAGGAGGCAGGGGACACGATATTTACCCAGGTTCGGGCCCTCTTGATGGAGGTAATACCCTACGTCCTGCTTGATTGTTCTTGATGATATGAGTATTACAAGAGTTGATCTACCACGAGATCGTAGAGGCTAAACCCTAGAAGCTAGCCTATGGTATGATTGTATGTTGTCCTACGGACTAAACCCTTCGGTTTATATAGACACCGGAGGGGGCTAGGGTTACACAGAGTCGGTTACAAGGGAGGAGATCTACATATCCATATTGCCGAGCTTGCCTTCCACACCAAGCAGAGTCCCATCCGAACACGGGACGAAGTCTTCAATCTTGTATCTTCATAGTCCAACAGTCCATCCAAAGGATATAGTCCGGCTGTCCGGAGACCCCCTAATCCAGGGCTCCCTCAATAATCCTTGCAAGCATTGCAACTAATGAGTTATTTGCGGGATGATGTATCACGAAACGAGTAAAGAGACTTGCCGGTAACGAGATTGAACTAGGTATTGGGATACCGACGATCGAATCTCAGGCAAGTAACATGCCGATGACAAAGGGAACAACGTATGTTGTTATGCGGTTTGACCGATAAAGATCTTCGTAGAATATGTGGACGCCAATATGAGCATCCAGGTTCCGCTATTGGTTATTGACCGGAGACGTGTCTCGGTCATGTCTACATAGTTCTTGAACCTGTAGGGTCCGCACGCTTAAAGTTCAGTGATGATCGGTATTATGAGTTTATGTGTTTTGATGTACTGAAGGTAGTTCGGAGTCCCTGATGAGAATGGGGACATGACGAGGAGTCTCGAAATGTTCGAGACGTAAAGATTGATATATTGGACCACTAAATTCGGACACTGGAAGTGTTCCGAGTGGTTGCTCCTTCTTCCAACAAGGAAAAGAAGGAGTCCTACTCCCGGTGGGAGTAGGACTCCCCCCTGGCGCGCCCTCCTCCTGGCCGGCCATCTCCCCCCTTGCTCCTTTATATACAGGGGCAGGGGCACCCTAGAACACACAAGTTGATCTGTTGATCTATTCCAGCCGTGTGCGGTGCCCCCTCCACCATATTCCACCTTGGTTATATCGTAGCGGTGCTTAGACGAAGCCCTGCGTCGGTAGCAACATCATCACCATCATCACGCCATCGTGCTGACGGAACTCTCCCGTGAAGCTCTGCTGGATCGGAGTTCGCGGGACGTCATCGAGCTGAACGTGTGCTGAACTCAGAGGTGCCGTACGTTCGGTACTTGGATCGGTCGGATCGTGAAGACGTATGACTACATCAACCGCGTTGTACTAATGCTTCCTCTTTCGGTCTACGAGGGTATGTGGACACACTCTCCCCTCTCGTTGCTATGCATCACCGTGATCCTGAGTGTGCATAGGAATTTTTTTGAAATTACTACGTTCCCCAACATTTTCTAGGTTTCCGTCAATTTGATGATTGTTCTCTAAACTTGCAACTTGCAGATTCCACCATTAAGAAACCTATGGGAAGAATTAATGATGTTCTTATTGTTGCAAATAGGAACTATGTGCCCATAGATTTCATTGTTCTTGATATAGATTGCAATCCTTCATGTCCTATTATTCTTGGTAGACCTTTCCTTAGAACGATTGGTGCAATTATTGATACAAAGGAAGGGAATATTAGATTCCAATTTCCGTTAAGGAAGGGCATGGAACACTTTCCTAGAAATAAAATTAAATTACCTTATGAATCTATTATGAGAGCCACTTATGGATTGAATACCAAAGATGACAATACCTAGATCTATCCTTGCTTTTATGCCTAGCTAAGGGCGTTAAACGATAGTGCTAGTTGGGAGGCAACCCAATTTTATTTTTATTAATTTCTTTTTTCTCCTGTTTAGTAATAAATAATTTATCTAGCCTCTGTTTTGGTTGTGTTTTTTGTGTTTAATTAGTGTTTGTGCCAAGTAGAACCGTTGGGAAGACTTGGAGAAAGTCTTTTTGATCTTGCTGCAAAAAACAGAAACTTCAGCGCTCGCGAGAATTGCTGCCATGTTTTACTGGAGAGTGATATTTAGTTAATTATTTTTGCATATGATTAATAGATCAATTCCTCACTTCTATCAATTTATTTTAGAATTTTTGAGGTTCCAGAAGTATTCAAAACCTACAGATTACTACAGTCTGTTCTATTTTTGATAGATTCTGTTTTTCGTGTGTTGTTTGCTTATTTTGATGAATCTATGGCTAGTAATAGAGTTTATGAACCATAGAAAAGTTGGAATACAGTAGGTTTAACACCAATATAAATAAAGAATGAGTTCATTACAGTACCTTGAAGTGGTGGTTTGTTTTCTTTTACTAACAGAGCCCACGAAGATTTTCTTTTAAGTTCTGTGTTGTGAAGTTTTCAAGTTTTGGGTGAAGATTTGATGGATTATGGAACAAGGAGTGGCAAGAGCCTAATATTGGGGATGCCCAAGGCACCCCAAGGTAAAATACAAGGACACCAAAAATCCTAAGCTTGGGGATGCCCCGGAAGGCATCCCCTCTTTCGTCTTCGTTCATCAGTAACTTTACTTGGAGCTATATTTTTATTCGCCACATGATATGTGTTTTGCTTGGAGCGTCTTGTATGATTTGAGTCTTGGCTTTTAAGTTTACCACAATCATCCTTGTTGTACACACCTTTTGAGGGATACACACATGAATTGGAATTTATTAGAATACTCTATGTGCTTCACTTATATCTTTTGAGCTATATAGTTTTTGCTCTAGTACTTCACTTATATCTTTTAGAGCACGGTGGTGGTTTTATTTTATAGAAATAATTGATCTCTCATGCTTCACTTATATTATTTTGAGAGTCCTTTAGAACAACATGGCAACTTTCTTTTAGGCATAATAAAAAAAATCATATAAGTGCATTGAATACTAAGAGAAGTTTGATACTTGATGATTGTTTTGAGATATGGAGATAGTGATATCAAAGTTGTGCTAGTTGAGTAGTTGTGAATTCGAGGAATACTTGTGTTGAAGTTTGCAAGTCGCGTAGCATGCACGTATGGTAAACATTGTGTAACAAATTTGAAACATGAGGTGTTATTCGATTGTCTTCCTTATGAGTGGCGGTCGGGGACGAGTGATGGTCTTTTCCTACCAATCTATCCCCCTAGGAGCATGCACGTAATACTTGGTTTTTGATGACTTGTAGATTTTTGCAATAAGTATATGAGTTCTATATGACTAATGTTGAGTCCATGGATTATACGCACTCTCACCCTTCCACCATTGCTAGCCTCTTCAGTACCGTGCATTGCCCTTTCTCACCTTGAGAGTTGGTGCAAACTTCGCCGGTGCATCCAAACCCCGTGATACGATACACTCTATCACACATAAACCTCCTTATATCTTCCTCAAAACAGCCACCATACCTACCTATTATGGCATTTCCATAGCCATTCCGAGATATATTGCCATGCAACTTTCCACCGTTCCGTTTATTATGACACGCATCATCATTGTCATATTGCCTTGCATGATCATGTAGTTGACATCGTATTTGTGGCAAAGCCACTGAGGGAGTCCTGGATTAGGGGGTGTTCGGATAGCCGAACTATACCTTCAGCCGGACTCCTGGACTATGAAGATGCAAGATTGAAGACTGCGTCCCGTGTCCGGAAGGGACTTTCCTTGGCGTGGAAGGCAAGCTTGGCGATACGGATGTTCAGATCTCCTACCATTGTAACCGACTCTATGTAACCCTAACACTCTCCGGTGTCTATATAAACCGGGGCGTTTTAGTCTGTAGGACAACATACACATCAACAATCATACCATAGGCTAGCTTCTAGGGTTTAGCCTCTCTGATCTCGTGGTAGATCTACTCTTGTACTACCCATATCATCAATATTAATCAAGCAGGACGTAGGGTTTTACCTCCATCGAGAGGGCCCGAACCTGGGAAAAACTTTGTGTCCCTTGCCTCCTGTTACCATCCGGCCTAGACGCATAGTTCGGGACCCCCTACCCGAGATCCGCCGGTTTTGACACCGACATTGGTGCTTTCATTGAGAGTTCCTCTGTGCCGTCGCCATCAGGCCCGATGGCTCCTATGATCATCAATGGCGATGCAGTCCAGGGTGAGACCTTCCTCCCCGGACAGATCTTCGTCTTTGGCGGCTTCGCACTACGGGCCAATTCACTTGGCCATCTAGAGCAGATCGAAAGCTACGCCCTTGGCTGTCAGGTCAGATTCGGAAATTTAAACTACACGGCTGACATCTGCGGGGACTTGATCTTCGACAGACTCGAACCACCGCCGAGCGCGCCGCACTGTCACGACGAGCATGATCTAGATCTGCCGCCGAACAGTGCCCTGGAGGCCGCACCCGCATCGGCTCCGACCCTTAGTTCGGAGCCAACCGCGCCGATCGAGGATGGGCGGTTGGACGCCACCTCGGGGGTTGTGATCCCAACGTCGGTTGAGCTGAACACCAGCCCCGTACTCTGCGATACTCGTGACTCCACGGAGCCGGATTCTTCTCCGAACTCCGAACTCTCCGCGCCCCTGCCGATCGAATCTGATTGGGCGCCGATCATGGAGTTCACGGTTGCGGACGTCTTTCAGCACTCGCCTTTCGGCGGTATCCTGAAGTCACTGAAGTCTCTCTCTTTATCAGGAGAGCCCTGGCCGGACTACGGTCAGCAAGGTTGGGGTACGAACGATGAAGAAATTCAAAACCCACCCACCACCCACTTTGTAGCCACTGTCGACGACTTAACCGACATGCTTGACTTCGACTCCGAAGACATCGACGGTATGGACGCCGATGAAGGAGATGATGAAGAACCAGCGCGTACTAGGCCCTGGAAAGCCACCTCGTCATATGACATATACATGGTGGACACCCCCAAAGAGGGAGAGGGCGATGGAACAGCGGAGGATGACCCCTCCAAGAAACAGCCCAAGCGTCGGCATCAGCGGCGCCGCTCAAAATCCCGCCAACACAAAAATGGTGATTCCAGCACGGGAGATAACAATAATCTGGAGAGTGCCGAAGAAAATCCCCTCCAGCAAGGTTTAGCACAGGAGGATGGAGAAACCAGCCCTCATGAGAGAGCGGCAGACAGAGAGGTCGAGGACGATAATTATATGCCTCCCTCCGAAGACGAGGCAAGCCTCGACGACGACGAATTCGTCGTGCCAGAGGATCCCGTCGAGCAAAACCGTTTCCAACACAGGCCTATGGCCACGGCAAGAAGCCTCAAGAAAAAACAGCAACAGCTCCGAGCTGATCAAGATTCGCTGGTTGACAGATGGACCGAAGTCCTTGTGGCCGAAGAGCATAAACTCGAACGCCCCTCCAAGAGTTACCCAAAGCGCAGGTTGCTACCCCAATTAGAGGAGGAAGCACTTGATGCGGCCGAACGGCCACCTCGTGGCCGCGACAGAGAGGCCTCCCGGCCCTCCACTCCAGCCGCACCCCGTACCAAGGCACGGGAATATGCATCGGACTTACGAGACATGCTGGAGGACAAGGCAAGGCAAACACGATCGATCTACGGACCGCGTGGGCACCCCACGGCTCGAGACGGTAACCGTCACGCCGGCCACAAATTCGGCAGGGCCGAACACTATAGACAAAACTCATTGGAGCTACCTCATGATATCGCCCAGTACAGAGGCGCCGCACACCCACCGTGCTTTACAGACGAAATAGTGGATCATCAAATCCCTGAGGGTTTCAAACCCGTAAACATCGAATCATATGATGGCACAACAGACCCTGCGTTATGGATCGAGGATTATCTCCTTCATATCCACATGGCCTGTGGCGACGATTTTCACGCCATCAAATACCTCCCACTCAAGCTTAAAGGACCAGCTCGGCATTGGCTCAACAGCTTGCCAACAGGATCAATCGGTTTTTGGGAGGACCTGGAAGCCGCATTCCTTCACAATTTCCAGGGCACTTATGTGCGACCCCCAGACGCCGATGACCTAACTCACGTAATTCAGCAGCCAGAGGAATCGGCCAGGCAATTCTGGACACGGTTCCTAACAAAGAAAAATGAAATAGTCGACTGTCCGGACGCTGAGGCCCTAGCAGCCTTCAAGCACAATATCCGTGACGAGTGGCTGGCCCGGCACCTTGGACAGGAAAAGCCGGAATCCATGGCAGCACTCACAACACTCATGACCCGCTTTTGCGCGGGAGAAGACAGCTGGCTTGCTCGCAGCAACAATATGACCAAGAACCCAGGTAGTTCGGACACAAGGGACATTAGTGGCAGGTCGCGTCGCAACAAGCAGAAGCGCCGCATTAACGGCAACAATGCAGAGGATACGGCAGTTAATTCCTGATTCAGAGGCTCTAAATCCGGTCAGCGGAAAAAGCCATTCAAAAGGAATCCTAGGGGCCCGTCCAGCTTGGAACGAATACTCGACCGCTTGTGCCAAATACATGGCACCCCCGAAAAGCCGGCCAATCACACCAACAGGGATTGTTGGGTGTTCAAGCAGGCAGGCAAGTTAAGCGCCAACAATGAAGACAAGGGGCTGCATAGCGATCACGATGAGGAGCCCCGGCCGCCGAACAACAATGGACAGAAGGGTTTTCCCCCACAAGTGCGGACGGTGAACATGATATACGCCACCCATGTCCCAAAAAGGGAGCGAAAGCGCGCGTTAAGGGACGTATACGCGGTAGAGCCAGTCGCCCCAAAGTTCAACCCATGGTCCTCCTGCCCGATCACCTTTGATCGAAGAGACCATCCCACTAGCATCCGTCATGGCGGATTTGCCGCATTGGTTCCAGACCCAATTATTGACGGATTTCATCTCACTAGAGTCCTCATGGACGGTGGCAGCAGCCTGAACCTGCTTTACCAGGATACAGTGCGGAAAATGGGCATCGATCCCTCGAGGATTAAGCCCACCAAAACAACCTTTAAAGGCATAATACCAGGTGTAGAGGCCAACTGTACCGGCTCAGTCACACTTGAAGTGGTCTTCGGATCCCCGGATAATTTCCGAAGCGAGGAATTGGTCTTCGACATAGTCCCATTCTGCAGTGGCTATCATGCACTGCTTGGACGAACCGCATTCGCCAAATTCAATGCGGTACCGCACTACGCATACCTCAAGCTCAAGATGCCAGGCCCCCGTGGAGTAATTACGGTCAATGGAAACACCGAACGCTCCCTCCGAACGGAGGAGCACACGGCGGCCCTTGCAGCGGAAGTACAATGCAGCCTCTCGAGGCAGTTCTCCAGTCCGGCCATTAAACGCCTGAGCACCGTCAAGCGCGCCCGGAGTAACCTACAACAAGACCGCCTGGCACGTTCCGAGCAGGCGTAGCAATGCGGCCCCAACCCCAACCCTAGCAAAAAGGTGACGCCGGTACTTCGCGTACATAATTACGCTCTAGAAATACCATGGGCATAGGGGGAGGGGCACCATCACGGCACGCCCAAAACACGGCTTAAACCGCACCAGGGGCTGCCGATTTTTTAATTTTCTCTTACTTCCAGGACTCTACTCTTCAGAAGGCCTGTTCGGCAGTTCAATTGCCGCACAATCGATGCAAGAACCAGGGAAGCAGACAAGACATGCCGCATTACGGAAATCCCAGGTGGTCTCTATCACGAGCAGTATACCTGTTTCGCATACTATTCCGCAGCTTTCCCCTGGAGCAGACATGTTAAATAGTCCAACTTTTCTTTTATCGCATTACTTGTATCGTTCTTCTTTGATCACAACTATTTTTCATAAACAATGCATAGCTTTTGTCTATTTTTGCACTATCTTTTTATAAATAAATGTTCCTTAACGACATGTTGCACCCGTACAACTTGGTACGGCCAAAATACGCCAGGGGCTTTTAGCACCCCTCAATATGGTGTGAGAAGTCTGAACACATTCACAAGTGCGGCACCCCGAACTTATAGCATTATATGCATCGGCTCCGAATCATGTCTTGGGTCAATAGTTGGGTTTGCCCGGCTCCTATGTTTTGGTGCCTTACATTCCGCTATATCGGCTAAGGTAGCACTAGGAGAACCACTGCGATTGTGCCCCAGTTGAGCTGGGACAAGCACCTCAGTGGAGAAAGCTAAAACTGACTGTCATGATGAAGCAAGAGCTGGTCGCTGTTCGAGAGGTTTTTTCGAGTCCCTCAAGACTTATGCCGCTTAGGGCGACGAGTCGGCTCTGTCCGGCCAAGGCGTGGATAGCGCCCCAAACTCGGTCTTCCGAATACTAGGGGCTTCACCAAAATTTAAAATTATAGAATTCTATGGCTAAGTGAGAGTGTTCACGCATTATAGTCCGATTGCCTCGTTCGTCGGGCTGAGCGCCTCCCTCGACGGACCCAAACATGGGAAAAAGAGCGCCCAGATTTATCCCCGAACACCCCAGCACTAGTGGCAAGGGGGCAGAAGCCGACGACTCGCCATCTCTCAATATTGATAAACAGCCGCACAGAAGGTAATATTTTAAATTCAAGCAGCATTGCTCAGCGCATATGAACAAGTTTTCAGCGCACAGGACACAAACGAGCGAGTTTTAATCAAAAATTACATCCCTAGTACATTCATCCGCCACAAGGCGGGCACCCTTCAGAACATCCTTATAGTAATTTTCGGGCTTGCGATGCTCCTTCCCCGCTGGCGGCCCGTCCATCACAAGCTTCTCCGCATCCAGCCTGCCCCAATGCACCTTAGCATGGGCAAAGGCCCTACGGGCACCTTCAATACAGACGGAGCGCTTGATGATTTCGAGCCTTGGACAAGCCTCCACCAGCCGCCGCACCAGCCCGAAATAGCTCCCAGGCAGAGCCTCTCCAGGCCACAGCCAAACTAGGAAGCCCTTCATGGCCTGTTCGGCCGCCTTGTGGAGCTCGACCAGCTGCTTCAGCTGGTCGCTCAGGGGCACGGGGTGTCCGGCCTCAGCATACTGAGACCAGAACACCTTCTCCGTCGAGCTGCCCTCCTCGGCTCGATAGAATGCGGCGACATCGGATACACTTCGGGGAAGATCTGCAAATGCCCCTGGAGATCTCCGGATTCGGCTAAGTATCAAGTAACTCACGTTTATGTGTTTACTTTGCATAAAGAATGCCTTACCCGCCGCTATTTTCTTCACCTCATCCAACTCCTGGAGGGTCTTCCGGGATTCGGCCTTGGCAGACTTGGCATTTTCAATAGCCACCGCGAGCTCGGACGCTCGCGTCTTCGAGTCAAGCTCCAAACTCTCATGTTTCTTCATGAGAACCTGGAGCTCTTGCCGCACCTTGCCAACCTCGGCCTCATACCTCTCCCGCTCAGTGCGCTCCGCGGCCGCACTCTTCTCGGCCTCGAGCAGCGCTTGCTTAAGGGTCGCCACCTCAGATGTGGCCCCTACAATAGCCATGTTAATCCTGTCATTTCTTGCAATTGCACCTTTTTTATATACGTATTCAACCAAGGTATTTGTTACCTTCCTTCTCCTCGAGCTGCTTCTTGGCACGCCCGAGCTCTTGCTCGGACTTCTCGAGGCTCTGCTTCAGCGTGTCCACTTCCACAGTGAGTACGGCGGACGCCAGCAGAGAAGCCTGCACACGCATATTGACTCCTTTTGTTAGACTCCTGCTAATTTTTTGATCCTCTATTCGGCTTTTCTTCCCGAACGCCCAACAGAGCATCAGGGGCTACTGTCTATGCGGTAATATTGTTTACACATTATTTACTTACCTCAAAGCCTGTCAAAAGGCTAGTACAAGCTTCAGTCAGTCCGCTCTTGGCGGACTGAACCTTCTGGACCACCGCACTCATAATAGCGCGGTGATCCTCGTCGATGGAAGCGCCTTGGAGCGCCTCCAACATATTGTCCGGCGCCTCCGGATGGACGGGGGTCGCCAGCACGGTGGACTTGCTCCTCTTGGAAGGAGGTCCCCCGCCGGACTCCGGAACCTTTGAAGGTTCCGGAGTGGTGTCCGGCCTAAAGCCGGACTTGGAGCCCTGGGGGGTTTCATCCCTGAGGGAGTCCTGGATTAGGGGGTGTTCGGGTAGCCAGACTATAGCTTCAGTCGGACTCGAGGACTATGAAGATACAAGATTGAAGACTTCGTCCCGTGTCCGGATGGGACTTTCCTTGGCGTGGAAGCCAAGCTTGGCGATGCGGATATTCAAGATCTCCTACCATTGTAACCGACTTTGTGTAACCCTAACCCTCTCCGGTGTCTATATAAACCAGAGGGTTTTAGTCCGTAGGACAACTTCATCATACAACAATCATACCATAGGCTAGCTTCTAGGGTTTAGCCTCCTTGATCTCGTGGTAGATATACTCTTGTACTACCCATATCATCAATATTAATCAAGCAGGACGTAGGGTTTTACCTCCATCAAGAGGGCCCGAACCTGGGTAAAACTTCGTGTCCCTTGCCTCCTGTTACCATCCGGCCTAGACGCACAGTTCGGGACCTACTACCCGAGATCCGGCGGTTTTGACACCGACATTGGTGCTTTCATTGAGAGTTCCTCTGTGTCGTCGCTTTTAGGCCCGATGGCTCCTTTGATCATCAACAATGACACAGTCCAGGGTGAGACTTTTCTCCCCAGACAGATCTTTGTCTTCGGCGGCTTCGCACTGCGGGCCAATTCGCTTGGCCACCTTGAGCAG
Source organism: Triticum urartu (assembly GCF_003073215.2). Taxonomy (NCBI): domain Eukaryota; kingdom Viridiplantae; phylum Streptophyta; class Magnoliopsida; order Poales; family Poaceae; genus Triticum; species Triticum urartu. The sequence continues at coordinate 752,870,342 of NC_053023.1, read as the reverse complement.
ATCGAAAGCTATGCCCCTGGTCATCTGGTCAGGTTTGGAAGCCTAAACTACACGGCTGACGTCCGCGGGGACTTGATCTTCGACGGATTCGAGCCACAGCCAAGTGCGCCGCACAGTCTCGATGGGCATGATATAGCTCTGTCGCCAAACAGCGCCTTGGAGGCCGCACACGCATCGGTTCCGACCATTGATTCGGACCCTACTGCGCCGATCGAGGATCAACGGTTGGACGCTGCCTCAGGGGCTGCGATCTCAGAGGCGATCGAGCCGAACTCCAACCCCGCACTCCGCATGGCCCATGACTCCGAGGAGCCGGATTCCTTTTCGAACTCCGAGCCCCCCGCGCCCCTGCCGATCGAATCCAATTGGGCGCCGATAATGGAGTTCACCGCCGCAGACATCTTTCAGCACTCTCCCTTTGGCGACATCTTGAATTCGCTAAAGTCTCTCTCTTTATCAGGAGAGCCCTAGCCGGACTACGGTCAGCAAGGATGGGATTGGGATGATGAAGAAATTCAAAACCCACCCACCACCCACTTCGTAGCCACTGTCGACGACTTAACTGACATGCTCGATTTTGACTCCGAAGACATCGATGGTATCGACGACGATGCAGGAGACAACCAAGAACCAACGCCTATAGGGCATTGGACAGCCACCTCATCTCACGATGTGTACATGGTGGATACCCCTAAAGGAAGCAACAACGAGGAAAATGGGGATGGAAAGAGTGATCGATCTCTCGAAAAACAATCAAAGCATCGGCGTAAATGCCGACCCAAGCCCCGCCTCGATAAAGACCCAGCCACAGAGCAGGATGAGCCGGTAGACGATGAGCATGCCTTAGAGCAACCGTCCCAACAGGACAACCCAGATAGAGAAACCAAACATCCCTCCCCTGGTGAAAATGGCATTCCGGAAGACCCTACGCCGGACAAGCCCACGAAGCAGAAGAACCTCCACAAACGGCTCATTGCAACCGCACGCAGCCTGAAAAAGCAGAAGCGGAAGCTAAAAACTGTGGAAGATGCACTTAGGATCAGATGGAGTAAAGTAATCAATACCGCAGACAAATACGGCGGCAGTCGCCGCACTAAAAGCTATCCGAAGAGAAAGCTACTGCCTGAATTCGACGAGGAGGCCTTAGAGCCCTCGCATTCCAAAAGTGAGAAAGCCACACGGCCGGATAGACGACCCCATGGCCAGCATAAAGCGGCAAGCAGCGCCGCACTTAAGCCGGCATGCGACCCACTTAAGGATTCGCATCATGGCCCAGCCAGGTCCATTTACGGGCCAAGAAAGCAGGCTCTCGTAAGCAATGCAGTAAAGCCATTATCAGAATCCGGCACACCCAAATACAGGGGTGCCGCACACCCCCTATGTTTCACCGATGAGGTCTTGGATTATGAATTTCCAGCGGGATTCAAACCCGTAAACATAGAGGCATATGATGGAACAACAGACCCTAGAGTCTGGATCGAGGATTATATCCGCCACATACATATGGCTAGAGGAGATGACCTCCATGCCATAAAATACTTACCCCTCAAGCTTAAAGGGCCAGCCCGGCATTGGCTCAAAAGCCTTCCTGAAAACACAATCGGAAGTTAGGAAGAGCTCGAGGACGCTTTCCGAGCAAACTTTCAAGGGACCTATGTCCGCCCTCCGGATGCAGACGATCTTAGTCACATAACTCAACAGCCCGGAGAGTCAGCTCGACAATTCTGGAATAGATTTCTTACTAAAAAGAATCAGATAGTTGACTGTCCGGATGCTGAAGCCTTAGCAGCTTTCAGGCATAATGTCCGAGACGAATGGCTCGCCAGACACCTCAGCCAAGAAAAGCCAAGAACAATGGCCGCACTAACAAGCCTCATGACCCGCTTTTGCGCAGGAGAGGACAGCTGGTTGGCAAGATGCAGCACCAGTGACCCAAGTACGTCTGAAACTAGGGATGGAAACGGAAAACCGCGACGCAATAAGGACTGTCGCCGGACTAAGGAAAAAAGTCCGAAGAGCACGGCAGTCAACGCCGGATTCAAAAGCTCATGACAGAATCAGAAAAAGCCGCCCCTCCAAGATAACAGGGACGACCTATCCAACCTAAACAAAATCTTGGATAGGATATGTCAAATACACAGCACTCCCGGAAAGCCTGCTAACCATACCCACAGAGATTGTTGGGTTTTCAAACAATCCGGCAGACTCAACGCCGAACACAAGGGGCTCGACACACCATGCGAAGACGAGGACGAACCCCAAAAGCAGAGTACCAGGAAGCAAAAGAATTTCCCACAAGAAGTAAAAACAGTAAACTTACTCCACATAACAAAACGTGCGGCGCCCATAAAGGTACGCGCCCCATGGCCTATCCCAAAGGAATCCCGCCACTGGTTGTCAAAACCAATCATCTTCGATCATCGGGATTATTCTAGAAGTGTCAGGAACCCAGGCTGGACTGCCCTGGTACTCGATCCAATAATTGGCGGACTCTAGTTTTCAAATGTCCTTATGGACGGTGGCAGCGGACTCATCCTGATATATCAGGACTCAATCCACCACATGGGGATCGACCCAAAAAGAATTCGCCACAGCAAAACCTCCTTTCAAGGAGTAACGCCAGGTCCGGACACCCATTGCATGGGTTTTCTCCGGCTCGAGGTTATTTTTGGCTCTGCCGATAACTTCCATCGTGAAAAGCTGACTTTCCACATCATCCCATTCTCAAGTCGCTATCAAGCACTACTGGGACGCGAAGCTTTCGCGCACTTTAATGCAATACTGCATTATGCATCTCTTACGCTTAAGATGCCCGGTCCACGCGGCATCATCTCCTTAAAGGGGAAGCAGTGTGAACTCCTCCCCCAAGCGGAGGATTGTGCGGCCGCTTTAAACAGCCCCACAATACAATGGCTTCACCAGCCAGAACATCGGAACAGGTCATTAAGACCACGGACATGGATAGACGAGTCCGGCACAAAAGTATCGTTGATAAAGGCTTAGTGGCCATATACCCCTGCACTAGGGGCTTCACACGTATAAAATAAGAGACAATAAAGCTCAATTTTTCATATTTTACTTTACACTTTGTTTATTTCATATAACTTTTGTTCGGCACGCCCCTTTTTCAACTTAGTTGCTCTCTTTTTACAGGTGAACGTCGTGCTGCGCCCGTCCAGGATACGGCACAACGGAGATACAGGCGCAGACATGCAGTAGGGACCCGTTCCAAGGATTCTTTTCAGATTAAGACCCTGCGTAAACCTTTTTTACTGTCTCTTGTTGATACACATCCCCTGGTTCTATGACCAAGGAGGAGGCTGGCGTCTTGGCATGTGGCCACGTCAGAATTCTTGCGCGTACCTGGACACTAGGGGCTTATACCTCAGAGCGTTACCTCGCCCGCTCTCATAAAGACCGAATACCTTAGGGAGTGTTTGGCGTCACGAGTTTGGCCTTATATGCATTAGCTCCGAGTCATGATTTTGGTCAAATGTTGGGTTGCCCGGCTCCTGTGTTCGGCCGCCTTACGTTCCGCTCTATCGGCTAAGGCGGCACCAAGAGAACTACTGCGATTGTGCCCTGGTTCGGCCAGGCGAGCACCTCAGTAGAGAAAGCCGGAAACCGACTGTCATGATATGGCGTGACACTGGTCAACCACTCGATGACTCTCCGGAATCTGTAGGATTCCTCCGCATTAACGAAGCATCGTTTCCCGGCCAGGCACATACGCGCCCCGAATTCGGGCGAGTGCAGTCGCCACCAGGGGCTACCTAAATAGTCCCATCGTCAAGCTCCTATGGCTAAGTGAAAGTGTTAAAGCATTATAGTCCGGTTGCCTAAGTCGCTGCGCTATCACCTCCTTTGTAGGACCAAGACGTTAGATTAAGTGTGAAAATGCGCCTTCTGCGAGCACCCCCACACTATGTGCGTGGGGGCTGAAGCCAACGACTGCAATCTTTCAGATTTTGTATATATATATATATCGTAAAACGGCCGCACGGGAGGTGTTCCAAATACTTGAAGGAACAAGTATAAAAGGCTACTACAATTCATCAAAATATTGCTTTATAATTACATATGCTATCAGAACATAGCATCCTTCGAGCACTGCGTCTCTATTACACGAGCGCCTTCAAGGACTTCCTGAAAATAGTGCTCGGAGGGTACTCGGCTTTTGTCCGAATCTCGGGATGCAACAACGGTGGTCTCCATCTCTGCCCAGTATGTCTTGACACGGGAAAGAGCCATCCGTGCACCCTCTATGCATGCTGACCTCTTCATCGCATTGATACGTGGCACCGTGTCAAGGAATTGCTGCACCAAGCTGAAATAACTCTTCGGCTCCGATCTCCCCGGCCACAGATGACCCATGACGTACTTCATGGCGAGTCCGGACAATCTATTCAGTTCGGCCCATTGAGCCAGACGATCGTCCACTGCCAGTGGACGCTCTGGATTCTGGAACTGCGACCAGAGAAGCCTTTCCACTTCGCGATCTTCTTGATCTCGAAAGTATTCGGTCGCATCAGCAGCACTCGCTGCCAAATCCAGATAGGTGTCCTCCGCACTCCACATCCGGTCCAACGGAGCAAACTTCGGATCGCAAAACTTCCTCCGCAGCATAAAGGGCTTTCCAGCCGCAATCTGTCCGGCCTGACGTAGCTCCTCCTTCGCAGCTCTCATCGCAGAGCGAGCGTCCTTGGCATCAGCAACGGCCTTCTCTAAGTCCGTCTGTCTCGCCCGGTCTTCTTTCTCAAGAAACTTGCAACGGTTAGCAGCACTTTTTAAATTCACGGCCATCACGGCCATCTCCTTCTTGCTTCCGCAGTGAGCAGCTTGTTCGGCTCTCAGCTCTTCAAGGGCCTTCTCGGCAGCCGCATCACTTTTCCTGGCTTGTTCCTTAGCTCGGGCTAGTTCCGCCCGAAGACTCTCCACGGCGGCCGCACCATCTGCGTCAAGCACACACATTGTAAGATACTGGCATAAAGATCCTCTTACCAGATGCCGCTCGAGGAATTGCATACGTTGAGCCTCATCAAGCCGCTCGTTGACGAGCGCGATGTCGGCATCCGCTACATCAAGTTGCCGCTTTAGTTCGGCAAAATCATCAGTTCGGCTCGATTCCGGACACTTCGCCACCTGTATACAAAGGCGACATTTTAGACCTAGGATTATTATCCTCTGCGCGCCATCAATTTTGACAACGCATAGAGTCTCAGGGGCTACTATCTACACAGGGCGCATCTTGTTTATGCGCAACTGACAAAGAAGTACATTATCAAACATACCTCAAAACCCGTCAGCAAACTTCCGACGGCCTCATGCAATCCGCTTTCCGTGGACGAAATCCTTCCAATCACCGTACCCATCAATGCACGGTGCTCCTCTAAGATAGAAGCTCGCCCCAGCAGAACCATCAGCTCCTCTGACCGCGCATCGGACGGTGCCGGACTCGTCCTATGACCTCCATTGAAGGCCAGACGCGGAGAACCTTGGGGGGACATATGGCTACCTTCCACCCCTGCCGGATTCGGAGAAACCCTCCACGATGACACCTCAGGGTCGCCCGCCTCGCCAAACGGTACGGCAGGGGGAGGCGTTCCACTCTCCATCATCTCCGGAAGAAGATCCCTCGAAGACGAGCTCTGCTGAGAAGGGCTGAGGTCCGAGCTACAAAGTAAAATTTCGGTTAATCCTCTCAGATAAAAGGCAAGGATTTCTCTCATCCCTCTAAAGGAAAATCTTTCTCTACTTACGGCTCCCTGGAGGGCTGATCCCTTTGAGGGCGTAGTTCGGCCGAGGATCTCCCCGGCGTCGGACCCTCTGACGAGGACTTTTTCCCCCGCTTTGAGGCCATGGTCTCCAGGTCGTCAGAGGCGGCCCTCTTCTTCCCCTTAGGAGAAGAATTGTCGGTCCTTCCCTTTGGAGCAGCCTCCTTCGAGGAGGCCATAGTTTCCTTGTCCTCCCCCTCACTTCCCTCCAAAGGCACGATCTTCAACATCCTGACTAGCACGGGATCCGGCCTGGTCTCAGGAAGGGGAGCCGGACACCTGATCAGCTTTGCCTTCGCTATCCACTCCTGTTTGAAAGGACGACTCTTTTAGGGGCGAATTTATGACAATTTTACGGATAGCGAGTCCGGGCACAAGGTTACTTACTTGAGTATCCGGGCGATTGCAGCTTAAACCTACGTCCTCGGTCAAATCCGGACACATTGCTTGTGATCCGAAGAACATTTTATACATCTCCACGGGCGTTGCACCCATAAAATGCTGGAGAGCTCGTGGTCCCTCTGGATTAAACTCCCACAGACGAAGGGAGCGACGTTTGCCGGGCAGTGTTCGGCGAATAAGCATGACCTGCGTCACCTTGACCAGGTTGAGTTCTCTTTCTAAGAGATCCCTAATGCGGCCCTGCAACAAGGGCACGTCTTTGGATAACCCCCAATCTAATCCTTTGTTGACCCATGACGCTAGCCATGGTGGGGGACCCGAGAGAAAGGCAGGAGGCGCCACCCACTTGGCGCTCCTGGGAGCGGTGATATAGAACCAGTCTCGTTGCCACAAGCCGAGCTCCTCTTGAAAGGAGCCCTCGGGCCATGGAGCATCAGCATTCTTACTTATGACAGCGCCACCGCACTCTGCGTGCCGTCCCTCGATCATCTTCGGCTCCACTCCAAAAGTCTTGAGCCATAATCCGAAGTGAGGAGTAACACAGAGGAACGCTTCGCACACAACGATGAATGAGGAAATGTGGAGGATGGACTCCGGAGCTAAGTCATGAAATTCCAGCCAATAATAGAACATTAGCCCCCTCACGAAGGGATCCATTGGGAAGCCTAACCCCCGAAGGAAGTGAGACTTGAACACTACGCTCTCACCGGGCTGGGGACTGGGAATGGCCTACCTTTGAGCGGGCAACCTATGCAAAATTTCGGCGGTCAAGAACTTAGCCTCTCTCAACATTAGCACGTCCTCCTCCGTGACGGAGGAGGGCATCCATCGGCCTTGAAGGTCGGAACCAGACATTGTCGAAGGTCCGAAGCGCCTGGAATCTGGAGCCTAGGGTGTTGGAACTCGAGGCGACGGGCGAACTTGTTTTGAGATTGGAGAAAAGGAGTAAGGCCTTGGTCTCTTTATAAGAGGTTGAATACCAGGAGCCCTCCCCGTGACCGTTTGGGACTCGCCTTTAATCGAGAAGACATGCTAACGGGCACGATTGGGTTACCCACGTCCATATTGATGAGAATCCCGTAAATAAAGGGGACACGATCTCTGCTTTGACAAGACGTGCCAAGGAAACCGCCTCGCAAAACACGCTGAGGTGGAAAAGTGAAAACGATTCGAATAAAGGCTTGGCCGTAGTGTGATGTCACGCTGTAGAATACGTCAGCGGATTAGATTTGTGTCAATATTATTTTCTCTCTATGGCAATATGTGGAAACTTATTTTGCAGAGCCGGACACTACTCTTGGTTTTTACAAACTTTTATGAAGAATTTGGAGGAGGAACCCGCCTTGCAATGCCGGAGACAATCTACGCACCAGACTCGTCGTCATTGAAGCCTGGTTCAGGGGCTACTGAGGGAGTCCTGGATTAGGGGGTGTTCGGGTAGCCGGACTATACCTTCAGCCGGACTCCAGGACTATGAAGATACAAGATTGAAGACTTCGTCCCGCGTCCGGATGGGACTTTCCTTGGCGTGGAAGGCAAGCTTGGCGATGCGGATATTCAAGATCTCCTACCATTGTAACCGACTTTGTGTAACCCTAACCCTCTCCGGTGTCTATATAAACCGGAGGGTTTTAGTCCGTAGGACAACTTCATCATACAACAATCATACCATAGGCTAGCTTTTAGGTTTAGCCTCCTTGATCTCGTGGTAGATCTACTCTTGTACTACCCATATCATCAATATTAATCAAGCAGGACGTAGGGTTTTACCTCCATCAAGAGGGCCCGAACCTGGGTAAAACATTGTGTTCCTTGCCTCCTGTTACCATCCGGCCTAGACGCACAATTCGGGACCCCCTACCCGAGATCCGCCGGTTTTGACACCGACAATCCCCTTTACTCCTGGAGTCTGGGAGGTCGCCTTGCGGCGCCTCCGGGACCACCTCCTCCCTGCTTGGAACCTGTTGGCACAACACCTCGGTGTCGTCCATAGGGCGGGGGGAGGAAGCCGTCGGAAGCGAGTTCACCTCCGACGAGTCCAGTGAGCTGCTCGACGACGCGTCGAGCCGGTCGTTGGGTGGGCTGCATAAGCATATTCGACATAAGGGAAAGCTGTGCAATAAACGAATACTATGAATTACTCCGGTATCCGGATACTTACGATTTTGCCAGGGGCTTGTCCCTGGGCTGCCACTCCTCTTCGCCGTCGTCGGCGTCGTTGGAGTAGTCCGGAGGAAGGGTTTTCCCCTTCTTGGACCCTCCGGCCTCCTCAGAGAGGACGGCCTTCCTTTTCTTCTCTCCTCCCGCTGGAGGGGGAGAGGTCTCTTCTTCTTCCTCCTCGTCTTGACGAGAGGAAGGCGCTTCAGGACCGTCGGATGATGAATCCGACACCTCCTGGCGCCGGGCACTCTTTCGAGTCCCGTGGCCCTTTTCGTGGCCTTCTTCTTCGGCACCACATAGGGCGCCGGAACCAGCAGCTTCGCCAAGCGAGCGTCCACTGGGCCTTCGGGCAAAGGAGCCGGACAGTTGATCTGTCCGGACGTCACCTCCCAATCCTATCAAAGATAAGTGAATTCAGATCTCGCATAGAGTCAAACTATGAAAAACTGATACCCTGTAAAGGGACAAAGACTGCTTACCACATGAGCGTGATGCTGAGTACTGAATCTGCGATCCTCGGCAGCGGATGCGGGAGCCTCGGCGCCCTTAAAAAGCATCCTCCAGGCATCTTCGTACGTCGTGTTGAAGAGCATGTTTAGAGTTCGATGTTGCGCCGGGTCGAACTCCCACAGGTTGAAGGCCCGTCGTTGACACGGGAGGATCAGGCGGATGCGCATAACCTGGACTACGTTAACAAGCTTGAGCTTCTTGTCCACCAGGGTTTGGATGCATGTTTGGAGTCTGGTCAGCTCTCCTTTTTTACCCCAAGACAGGTATGTCTCCTTCCAGGAGGTGAGCCGCGTAGGGGGGCCGGATCGAAACTTAGGGGGTGCGACCCATTCGGCGTCGCGCGGCTCAGTGACATAAAACCACCCTGATTGCCACCCCTTCAGGGTCTCCACAAAGGAGCCCTCGAGCCACAGGACGTTGGCCATCTTGCCAACCATGGCACCGCCGCACTCCGCCTGGCTGCCGCGCACCACCTTTGGCTTGACGTTGAAAGTCTTAAGCCATAGGCCGAAATGGGGGCGGATGCGGAGGAACGCCTCGCACACGATGATAAACGCCGAAATGTTGAGGACGAAGTTCAGGGCCAGATCGTGGAAATCTAGGCCGTAGTAGAACATGAGCCCCCGGACAAATGGATGCAGAGGGAAGCCCAGTCCGCGGAGGAAATGGGGGAGGAATACCACCCTCTCATGGGGCCTAGGAGTGGGGATGAGCTGCCCCTTTTCGGGAAGCCGGTGCGCGATGTCGCTAGCCAGATATCCGACCTTCCTCAGCTTTTTGATGTGTCCCTCCGTGACGGAGGAGACCATCCACTTGCCTCCCGCTTCGGACATGACTGGAGAAGGTTGAGGTGGTAGTGCGGACTTGGGCGCTGGAGCTCGAGTGCGCAAGAATGGATAGGCAAAGGAGGAAGAAGGCGTGGGTGAAAAGATGGATCCTTATCCCCTTATATGGGTGGACGCAACTACATGTCCCCACCAGCCTGGTAAAACTCGCTTATCTCCAAGCGCCGTAATCAAAGGCGCAGTTGGGTTACCCACACCCGTATTGATGAGAATCCCGGAATAAGGGGACACGATCTCTGCTTTGACAAGATGTGCCATGGAAACCTCCTCGCATAACGCGCTGAGGTGGGATACTGAAACGACTCAAATAAAGGCTTGGTCGTGGTGTGTCATGCTACGGAATACATCAGAAGAATAGATTTGGGTAAATATTATTCTCTCTATGGCAATATGTGGAAACTTATTTTGCAGAGCCGGACACTATCTTTGTGTTCAAAATCTTCTATGAAGTACTTGGAGGAGGAAACCCGCCTTGCAATGCCGAAGACAAACTGCGCGCCGGACTCGTCATCATTGAAGCCTGGTTCAGGGGCTACTGAGGGAGTCCTGGATTAGGGGGTGTTCGGATAGCCGAACTATACCTTCAGCCGGACTCCTAGACTATGAAGATGCAAGATTGAAGACTCCGTCCCATGTCCGGAAGGGACTTTCCTTGGCGTGGAAGGCAAGCTTGGTGATACGGATGTTCAGATCTCCTACCATTGTAACCGACTCTATGTAACCCTAACCCTCTCCGGTATCTATATAAACCGGGGGGTTTTAGTCCGTAGGACAACATACACATCAGCAATCATACCATAGGCTAGCTTCTAGGGTTTAGCCTCTCTGATCTCGTGGTAGATCTACTCTTGTACTACCCATATCATCAATATTAATCAAGCAGGATGTAGGGTTTTACCTCCATCGAGAGGGCCCGAACCTAGGTAAAACTTCGTGTCCCTTGCCTCCTGTTACCATCCGGCCTAGACGCATAGTTCGGGACCCCCTACCCGAGATCCGCCGATTTTGACACCGACAGCCACCATTCATAATTCTTTCATACATGTCACTCATGAGTCATTGCACATCCCGGTACACCGCCGGAGGCATTCGTATAGAGTCATATCTTGTTCTAGTATAGAGTTGTAATCATTGAGCTGTAAATAAATAGAAGTGTGATGATCATCAGTAATAGAGCATTGTCCCATAAAAAAGAAAAAGAAAGGGCAAATAATAAAAAAGGAAGGCCCCAAAAAAAGGGGGGCAATGCTACTATCCTTTTTTCCACACTTGTGCTTCAAAGTAGCACCATGATCTTTATGATAGAGAGTCTCTTGTTTTGTCATTTTCATATACTAGTGGGAATTTTTCATTATAGAACTTGGCTTGTATATTCCAACAATGTGACTCCTCAAGTGTCCTAGGTCTTCGTGAGCAAGCAAGTTGGATGCACACCCACTTAGTTTCTTTTGTTGAGTTTTCATACATTTATAGCTCTAGTGCATCCGTTGCATGGCAATCCCTACTCCTTGCATTGAAATCAATTGATGGGCATCTCCCTAGCCCATTGATTAGCCGCGTCGATGTGAGACTTTCTCCTTTTTTGTCTTCTCCACATAACCCCCTTCATTATATTCTATTCCACCCATAGTGCTATATCCATGGCTCACGCTCATGTATTGCGTGAAAGTTGAAAAAGTTTGAGATTACTAAAGTATGAAACAATTACTTGGATTGTCATCGGGTTGTGCATGATGAGAGCATTCTTGTGTGACGAAAATGGAGCATAACCAAACTATATGATTTTGTAGGGATGAACTTTCTTTGGCCATGTTATTTTGAGAAGACATGATTGCTTAGTTAGTATGCTTGAAGTATTATTATTTTTATGTCAATATTAAACTTTTATCTTGAATCTTTCGGATCTGAATATTCATGCCACAATAAAGAAAAAATTACATTGAGAAATATGTTAGGAAGCATTCCACATCAAAAATTATGTTTTTATCATTTACCTACTCGAGGATGAGCAGGAATTAAGCTTGGGGATGCTTGATACGTCTCCAACATATATATAATTTTTGATTGTTCCATGCTATTATATTATTTGTTTTGGATGTTAATGGGCTTTATTTTACACTTTTATATTATTTTTGGGACTAACCTATTAACCGAAGGCCCAGCCCAAATTGCTATTTTTTGCCTACTTCAGCGTTTCATAGAAAAGGAATATCAAACGAAGTCCAAACGGAATGAAACCTTCGGGAGCGTGATTTTTGGAACAAACATGATCCAGGGGACTTGGAGTGGACGTCAAGAAACAATCGAGGAGGCCACGAGGCAGGGGGGCGCGCCCTCCACCCTCGTGGGCCCCTCGTTGCTCCACCGACCTACTTCTTCCTCCTATATATATATATATATATTCATATACCCCGCAAACATCCAGGAGCACAACGAAACCCTATTTCCACCGCCGCAACCATCTGTACCCAAGAGATCCCATCTGGGGGCCTTTCTCGGAGCTCCGCCGGAGGGGGCATCGATCACGGAGGGCCTCTACATCAACTCTATGGCGCCTCCGATGATGTGTGAGTAGTTTACCTCAGACCTTTGGGTCCATAGCTAGTAGCTAGATGGCTTCTTCTCTCTCTTTGGATCTCAATACAAAGTTCTCCTTGATTCTCTTGGAGATCTATTCGGTGTAATCTTCTTTTGCGGTGTGTTTGTTGAGATCCGATGAATTGTGGGTTTATGATTAAGTTTATCTATGAACAATATTTGAATCTTCTCTGAATTCTGTTATGTATGATTGGTTTATCTTTGCAAGTCTCTTCAAATTATTAGTTTGGTTTGGCCTCTAGATTGATCTTTCTTGCAATGGGAGAAGTGCTTAGCTTTGGGTTCAATCTTGCGGTGCTCGATACCAGTGATAGAAAGGGAAACGACACGTATTGTATTGTTGCCATAGAGGATAAAAAGATGGGGTGTACATCATATTGCATGAGTTTATCCCTCTACATCATGTCATCTTGCTTAAGGCATTACTCTGTTCTTATGAACTTAATACTCTAGATGCATGCTGGATAGCGGTCGCTGTGTGGAGTAATAGTAGTAGATGCAGGCAGGAGTCGGTCTACTTGTCACGGATGTGATGACTATATACATGATCATACCTAGATATTCTCATAATTATTCGCTTTTCTATCAATTGCTCGACAGTAATTTGTTCACCCACCGTAATACTTATGCTATCTTGAGAGAAGGCACTAGTGAAACCTATGGCCCCCGGGTCTATTTTCCATCATACAAGTTTCCAATCAATTTTATTTTGCAATCTTTACTTTCAATCTATATCATAAAAATACCAAAAATATTTATCTTATTATTATTATCTCTATCAGATCTCACTCTTGCAAGTGGCCGTGAAGGGATTGACAACCCCTTTGTCGCGTTGGTTGCGAGGTTCTTATTTGTTTTTGTAGGTACAAGGTGACTCGCGTGTGGTCTCCTACTTGATTGATACCTTAGTTCTCAAAAATTGAGGGAAATACTTACACTACTTTGCTGCATCACCCTTTCCTCTTCAAGGGAAAACCAACGCAGCGCTCAAGAGGTAGCAGTGATGCATAACAACGATAGGGGAGAGTATCGTCTACGTACCCTCGTAGACCGTAAGCAAAAGCGTTATGACAACGCGGTTGATGTAGTCGTACGTCTTCACGATCGACCGATGTAGCACCGAAGGTAAGGCGCATCCGCGATCTGCACACATTCGACTCGGTAACGTCCCGCGAACTCATGATCCAGTAGAGGTTCGAGAGAGAGTTTTGTCAGCACGAGGGCATGATGACGGTGATGATGTTGCTACCAGAACAGGGCTTCGCCTAAGCACCGCTACGATATTACCGAGGTGGATTATGGTGGAGGGGGCACCGCACACGGCTAAAGATCAATGATCAACTTGTGTGTCTATGGGGTGCCCCCTCCCCCATATATAAAGGAGTGGAGGAGGAGGAGGAGGGGGCGGCCTCCTAGGCGCGCCCCAAGGGGAGTCCTACTCCCACCTTGAGTAGGGTTCCCCCTTGCCTTGTTGGATTTAGGAGAGAAGGAAGGAGGAGGGAGGAGGAAAGGAAAGGGGGGCCGACCCCCCTCCCAATTCAGATTGGGCTTGGGGGGCGTGTCCCCTCCTTTGCTCCTTTGCCCTCTCTCCCACTAAGGCCCAATAAGGCCCATATACCTCCCGGGGGGTTTCGGTAACCTCCCGGTGCTCCGGTATACTCCCGTTTTCACACGGAACCATTCTGATGTCCAAACATAGGCTTCCAATATATCAATCTTTACGTATCGACCTTTTCGAGACTCCTCATTATGTACATCAAAACACATAAACTCGGAATACCGATCGTCACCGAATGTTAAGCGTGCGGACCCTACGGGTTCGAGAACTATGTAGCAATGACCGAGACATGTATCCGGTCAATAACCAATAGCGGAACCTGGATGCTCATATTGGTTCCTACATATTCTACTCAGATCTTTATCGGTCAAACTGCATAACGGTATACGTTGTTCCTTTGTCATCGGTATGTTACTTTCTCGAGATTCGATCATCGGTATCTCAATACCTAGTTCAATCTCGTTACTGGCAAGTCTCTTTACTCGTTCCGTAATGATACCTCCCGTAACTAACTCATTAGCTACATTGCTTGCAAGGCTTATTGTGATGTACATTACCGAGAGGGCCCAAAGATACCTCTCCGACAATCGGAGTGACAAATCCTAATCTTGATCCATGCCAACTCAACAAACACCATCGGAGACACCTGTAGAGCACCTTTATAATCACCCAGTTACGTTATGACGTTTGGTAGCACACAAAATGTTCCTCCGGTATTTGGGGGTTGCATGATCTCATAGTCATAGGAACATGTATAGTTATGGAGAGAGCAATAGCAACAAACTAAACAATCATCGTGCTAAGCTAACGGATGGGTCAAGTCAATCACATCATTCTCTAATGATGTGATCCCATTAATCAAATGACAACTCATGTCTATAGTTAGGAAACATAACCATCAATGATTCAACGAGCTAGTCAAGTAGATGCAAACTAGTGACACTCTGTTTGTCTATGTATTCACACATGAACTAAGTTTCCGGTTAATACAATCTAGCATGAATAATAAACATTTATCATGATATAAGGAAATATAAATAACAACTTTATTATAGCCTCTAGGGCATATTTCCTTTAGTCTCCCACTTGCACTAGAGTCAATAATCTATATACATTGTAATGATTCTAACACCAATGGAGTATTGGTGCTGATCATGTTTTGCTCATGAGAGAGGCTTAGTCAATGGGTCTGCAACATTCAGATCTGTATGTATTTTGCAAATCTCTATGTCTCCCTCCTTGACTTGATCGCAGATGGAATTGAAGCGTCTCTTGATGTGCTTGGTTCTCTTGTGAAATCTGGATTCCTTTGCCGAGGCAATTGCACCAGTATTGTCACAAAAGATTTTCATTGGACCCGATGCACTAGGTATGACACCTAGAACAAATATGAACTCCTTCATCTAGACTCCCTCATTTGCTGCTTCCGAAGCAGCTATGTATTCCGCTTCACACGTAGATCCCACCACGACGCTCTGCTTGGAGCTGCACCAACTGATAGCCCCACCATTTAATAAAAACACGTATCCGGTTTGTGATTTAGAGTCATCCGGATCAGTGTCAAAGCTTGCATCGACATAACCGTTTGCGACGAGCTCTTTGTCACCTCCATATACGATAAACATATCCTTAGTCCTTTTCAGGTATTTTAGGATGTTCTTGACCGCTGTCTAGTGATCCACTCTTGGATTACTTTGGTACCTCCCTACTAAACTTATAGCAAGGCACACATCAAGTCTGGTACATAGCATTGCATACATGATAGAGCCTATGGCTGAAGCATAGGGAACACCTTTCATTTTCTCTCTATCTTCTGCAGTGGTCGGGCATTGAGTCCGACTCAACTTCACCTTGTAATATAGGCAAGAACTCTTTCTTTGCCTGATCGATTTTGAATTTCTTCAAAATTTATCAAGGTATGTGCTTTGTGAAAGTCCAATCAAGCGTCTTGATCTATCTCTATAGATCTTGATGCCCAATATATAAGCAGCTTCACCGAGGTCTTTCATTGAAAAATTCTTATTCAAGTATCCTTTTATGGTATTCAGAAATTCGGTATCATTTTTGATCAACAATATGTCATCTACATATAATATCAGAAATGCTACGGAGCTCCCACTCACTTTCTTGTAAATACAGGCTTCTCCAAAAGTCTGTACAAAACCATATCCTTTGATCACACTATCAAAGCGTATATTCCAACTCCGAGAGGCTTGCACCAGTCCATAAATGGATCACTGGAGCTTGCACACTTTGTTAGCACCTTTTGGATCAACAAAACCTTCTGGTTGCATCATATACAAATCTTCTTTAAGGTATCCATTAAGGAATGCATTTTTGACATCCATTTGCCAAATTTCATAATCATAAAATGCGACAATTGCTAACATGATTCGGATGGACTTTAGCATCGCTACGAGTGAGAAGGTCTCATCATAGTCAACTCCTTGAACATGTCGAAAACCTTTTGCAACAAGTCGAGCTTTGTAGACAGTAACATTACCATCAGCGTCAGTCTTCTTCTTGAAGATCCATTTATTATCTAAGGCCTGCCAATCATCGGGCAAGTCAACCAAAGTCCATACTTTGTTCCCATCTCAGATTTCATGGCCTCAAGCCATTTTGTGGAATCTGGGCTCATCATCGCTTCCTCATAGTTCGTAGGTTTGTCATGGTCAAGTAACTTGACTTCCAGAATAGGATTGCCATACCACTTTGGTGCGGATCTTACTCTAGTTGACCTATGAGGTTCGGTAGTAACTTGATCAGAAATTTCATGATCGTCATCATTAGCTTCCTCACTTACTGGTGTAGGAATCATTGGAACTGATTTCAGTGACGAACTACTTTCCAATAAGGGAGAACGTACAATTACCTCGTCGAGTTCTACTTTCCTCCCACTCACTTCTTTCGAGAGAAACTCCTTCTCTAGAAAGGATCCATTCTTAGCAACGAATATCTTGCCTTCGGATCTATGATAGAAGGTGTACCCAACAGTCTCCTTTGGGTATCCTATGAAGACACATTTCTCCGATTTGGGTTCGAGCTTATCAGGTTGAACCTTTTTCACATAAGCATCGCAGCCCCAAACTTTAAGAAACGACAACTTGGGTTTCTTGCCAAACCACAGTTCATAAGGTGTCGTCTCGACGGATTTAGATGGTGCCCTATTTAATGTGAATGCAGCTGAGGGAGTCCTGGATTAGGGGGTGTCCGGATAGCCGGACTATACCTTCGGCCGGACTCCTGGACTGTGAAGATACAAGATTGAAGACTTCGTCCCGTGTCCGGAAGGGACTTTCCTTGGCGTGGAAGGCAAGCTTGGCGATACGAATATGTAGATCTCCTACCATTGTAACTGACTCTGTGTAACCCTAGCCCTCTCCGGTGTCTATATAAACCAGAGGGTTTTAGTCCGTAGGACAAACATACAATCATACCATAGGCTAGCTTCTAGGGTTTAGCTTCCTTGATCTCGTGGTAGATCTACTCTTGTACTACCCATATCATCAATATTAATCAAGCAGGACGTAGGGTTTTACCTCCATCAAGAGGGCCTGAACCTGGGTAAATCATTGTGTCCCCTGCCTCCTGTTACCATCTGCCTAGACGCACTGTTCGGGACCCCCTACCCGAGATCCGCCGGTTTTGACACCGACATTGGTGCTTTCATTGAGAGTTCCTCTATGCCGTCGCCATCAGGAAGGATGCCTCATCCCGTCTTTAAAGACGGCACCATTGCTAAGGGAGCTTTGGTTGTCGGCCAAACTCTCAGGCTAGGTGGTTTCCTTATGACCGCCCGTTTGGCTGCTGCGCCGATGATGACCTCTCGGGTCATTGAAAGAAATCTTCACGTCAGCTTGGAATTCGCCGAGAAGCTAGATCCAATGGAGCTCTCATCCCTAAACGAGCTCTTGGATCGCTTCGCCGCCCTGGGAGTCGCTACGGATTACGACCAGATTGGGCCTAAACCCGATCTGAGAGAGATTAACTCTCCCCAGGTCACCCATCACGTTGCCGTGGTAGAGGGACAGTGTGGCGACCCTTCATCTATCTTAAGGACTAGCTATGTCCGGATTCCCGATCCCTCCAGGCCGGATACCCGTGGAGGGGAGGATATCACTCAAGACCTGAACTTAAAGTCAGGCGACGGGCTAGATCCATTGGACAGCATCCAAGAATCCAAACTTCCGAGTTCGAAAACTCCTTGGCCTCTAGGTCTCAGATTGGGTAAGGTTTCTGATTTGATTCCACCCACACACCCGTACATAAGCGATCTATCCCAAATTAGGCCAGAGCCCGAAGAAATAGTACATCATTACTGGGCCAGATTCCTCCTGGTTATGAACAGGATAAAGGACTGCCGCGAGGAAGACGCAATTTCATTCTTCTGCAATAATTGCACGGACAAGGGAATCCTCAACGCCATAAGTCACCATGATATTACACGCTTCGCTGAATTGGCGTCCACAGTACGAAAGTACTGTGCGATGGAAAGCACCTGGAAAACCGAAATAAAATTTTGGGATAATCCGGCCCTGAATACAAACCCAGTCTGAAATAAAAGGGTGCATCGTCGCCAAACACCCGGGTTTAATACCAAAAAGCAAAAGCCCTCTACAGGGCACAGAACCGTACTGGAAGGATGGCTTAATGGACCCTGTAAAATTCACAGTGCAGAGGGCGCCACACCAACTCACAGCCTTAAAGCATGTTGGATACTCCGGCAGGTGGCAAAAATTGGCGAAGATCTTCTAATTCCAGAAGCCACAAAAAGCCACCCCAGAGACACCAGTATGGTATTAACAGTCTTCGAGACTTTCGCATCAAATAATATGCGAAAAAGAACACTCCGCAGCCTTGCCGAAGTCTACCAAGTAGCAACAATAAACCCATGCAGTGACACAGCTATTACTTTTAACGCCAGTGATGAACCTAAATTCCGAACAGCCCGAGCATCAGCTGCATTAGTCCTCAGTCTAATAGTGGACGGCTTTCGTCTTACCAAGGTACTCATGGATGGCGGCAGCGGATTGAACCTCATTTATGAGGAAACCCTTCAAAAATGGAAATAGACTGGAACCGCATTGAGCGAAGCAGCACCACCTTTAGAGGAATAATCCCTAGTCGGGAAGCGCGTTGTACAGGAAAAATTACACTAGATGTGGTGCTCGGCACGCCGGATAATTACAGGTCCGAACAGGTCACGTTCCAAGTGGCCCCGTTCAGTAGGGATATCATGCTCTGCTAGGGCGGGAAGCATTTACAATCTTCCAAGCAATACCCCATTACGGGTACATGAAGCTCAAGATGCCCGGGCCTAACGGAATCATCACTCTCGCCAGTGATCTGGACATAGCACTCCACGCCAAAAACAAGACAGCCACACTGGCCCTCGAGGCGGTATCCGAAGCCCTAGCAGCTGAGGAACTGACTACGCTGCACTCCATGGTGAATAGGGACGATGTGATACTCGACAAAAGATCCAAGTCCACCTCCTTTAAACCGGCGGACGAAATAGTCAAATTCCAGGTCCATCCAACGGACCCCAATAAAACAACTTCCATCGGGGCACAGTTAAACCCTGATGTAGACGCCGCACTACGAGAGTTCCTACGAGAGAACTGGGACATTTTCGCCTGGCACCCTTCAGACATGCCAGGAATCCCACGTAGGCTGGCTGAACATAGCTTAAATATCCTAAAAGGATTCAAGCCAGTCAAACAGGCTTTTCGGCACTTTTCCGAACCCAAGAGACAGGACATGGGAGAGGAACTAGCCAAGCTATTGGAGGCCGGATTCATCAAAGATATAAAACACCCGGACTGGCTAGCAAACCTGGTGATGGTACCAAAGAAGGACAAATCCTGGCACCTGTGCATTGATTTTAAAGACCTTAACAAGGCTTGCCCAAAGGATCCCTTCCCTCTCCCCCGCATCGATCAAATTATCGACGCTACCACAGGACACGATTCGTTGTGTTTCCTCGACGCATACTCCGGCTACCATCAAAAAAAGATGGCAGAGTCATACCAAGCCGCAACGACATTCATCACACCATAAGGCCCATTCTACTTCAACACAATGCCCTTCGGGCTCAAAAACGCCGGCGCAACATATCAGCGCATGATTCAGACATGTCTGGCAAACCAGATCGGCAAAACAGTGGAGGCATACGTAGATGATGTGGTCATTAAAACAAGACATGTCGAATCTCTAGTAGACGACTTGAGGCTAACATTTGATAACCTCCGAACATACGACGTCAAGCTCAACCCGGAAAAATGCATTTTCGGCGTCCCAACTGGAAAGCTCTTGGGCTTCATTGTATCCGGTAGAGGAATTGAAGCAAATCCAGCCAAGATCCGAGCTCTGTCACAATTGGATATCCCGAAGGACCTCAAACAAATACAAAAATTAACCAGATGTGTGGTGGCTCTAAGCCGCTTTATTTCCCACTTGGGAGAAAAGGCCCTACCCGTTTACCGCCTCCTTTAGTGCACCGAACACTTCGAGTGGATGGATGCAGCCACGGCCGGACTCGACGAAATAAAAGCCATCTTGGCAACAAACCCAGTCCTGGCCGCGCCAAACATTGGCGAACCAATGCTATTATACATTGCAGCAACCCATCAGGTCGTAAGCGCAGTGCTTGTCGTCGAACGAGAAACGGACGGACACAAATTCCCCCTTCAAAAGCCGGTCTATTATGTGTCCACTGTCCTTACTCCGTGCAAGTCACGATACCCGCACTATCAAAAGATTGCGTACGTGGTATTTATGGCATCCCGGAAGCTGCGACACTACTTTCAAGAGTGTTCAATAACAGTAGCCTCGGAAGTGCCACTTAACGATATTATAAACAACCGCGACGCGACGGGCCGGATTGCAAAATGGGCCATTGAGCTCCTCCCGTTCGACATAACTTACAAGCCACGGCGAGCTATCAAGTCGCAAGTTTTGGCCGACTTCGTCGCAGAATGGACGGAGGCCGAACTCCCTAAAGAGTATGACACATATTCAAACTGGGTCATGCACTTCGACGGCTCCAAAATGTTGGCCGGTCTAGGGGCTGGCGTCGTTTTGACGTCCCCCACAGGAGACACAGTTCAATACGTACTCCAGATAATGTACACAGACTCCAACAATGCAGCCAAATATGAGGCCCTTTTACATGGTCTCCGGATGGCAGTATCCATGGGCATTCAACTCCCAGAGGTGCGCGGGGACTCAAACCTCGCAATATCCCAAATAAATGGAGACTTTGATGCCAAGGATCCAAAAATGGCAGCTTATCGCAACGCCGTCCTAAAAATGTCAGCTCGGTTCAAAGGGCTCGAATTTCACCATATAGCCCGGGAAAATAATCAGGCAGCAGATGTCCTGGCACGCATCGGCGCAAAATGCGATGTAGTCCCCCCCAACATCTTCCTGGAAAGGCTGTTCAAGCCATCCGTAGTATGGGAAGGGGAACCCGGAAATAACAGCCCGGACCCAACCGCACTGCCCGACACCGAACACTCTGACATAATTGGAGGCTCTGCCAGTAAAATAACACCTTCAACCCACGTAATAATGGCTATCATCGCCCCATGGACAGAACCATTCCTAGCCTACCTTACTAGGCAGGAACTCCCCGAGGACCAAAATGAGGCACGCTGCATAGTGCGGCGATCTAAAGCCTATAAAGTCCACGCGGGAGAGCTTTATAAGAAAAGCACTACCGGAGTCCTTCAAAGGTGCATCTCCGAAGAGGAAGGGCGAAACCTCCTCGCTGAAATTCATGCTGCACTCGGCGGTCATCACGCTGGAGCTCGGTCCCTTGTAAGCAAGGCCTTCCGTACAGGCTTTTATTGGCCGACGGCCTGGGCAGACGCCCAGGACTTAGTCCAACGATGCGTCGGTTGCCAGCTCTTTGCAAACCAAAGCCATATGCCACCCACCGCCCTCCAAACTATCCCCATCACTTGGCCCTTCGCGGTCTGGCGGCTTGACATGGTTGGACCCCTTAAAGGCGGAACCCACAAGAAAAATATACTTACTGGTCATGGTGGATAAGTTCACCAAATGGATAGAAGCCAAGCCTGTTAAGACGGCCGAATCCGGACCGGTGATAGACTTTATATCCGGGGTTGTACACCGTTACGGCGTCCCCCACAGCATCACCACTGATAACGGCACGAACTTTACGGCCGACGAGGTAAAACTCTGGTGCAAAAACATGGGTATCAAGCTCGATTATGCTTCCATCTATCACCCACAAACTAACGGCCAGGTCGAACGTGCAAATGGTCTTATCATGAGTGGCATCAAACCCAGATTAGTGTGGTCCCTTCAGGAATCTAATACACACTGGGTAGAGGAGCTCGACTCCATACTCTGGGGGCTGCGGAACTTGCCGAATCGCACCACCGGATACACACCATTCTTCATGGTGTACGGCGTAGAGGCAGTTTTGCCCTGCGACATAATTCATGACTCACCTCAAGTGCGCATGTACGAAGAAAGAGAAGCCGAGCTCGATCGGCAGGACAGTTTGGACACCTTGGAGGAAGAGAGTGACATGGCAAAAGCCCGTTCCGCATTCTATCAACAGCAGGCTCGAAGATACCAAAGCAGAGAAGTACGGGCCAAAAATTACAACGTTGGCGAATTAGTTCTACGCCTGCCGGACAAGAAAAAGGACAAACTTAAGCCCAAGTGGGAAGGTCCCTTCATAATTGACCAAGTCCTGACTGGTGGAGCGTACCATCTGCGAGATGCATCGGATAACTGACTCGAGCCGAACCCATGGAACGCAGCCCGTCTCCAAAGATTCTATGCCTAGCGCCGGACTCTGTGTTCGTCTCCTTCCTCTGTCCATTTTTTATATACTTTCTGTCTTACATTTCTCTCCTTCTCCCCTCTTTCTCTCTTATAGCCTTTAAAGGCTCATAAAGTGACGCGCTATCCGCGCTCATTAAACCTGGGGGCTTCTTTAAACAGAAGCTTATTTATACGGGCTTCATGCCCAACACATGTGTCACACTTCCGCATGTACCTTTTATTCACCATTATATGCATCGATATGACTTAAGTTTTGGCCAAGCTGGGTTGCCTGGCTCCTGTGCTTACCCCTACGTTCCCGATTGTTCGGCTAGGTGGTAAAGGGAGCACCTCTCCGATTGTTACTGCCGGGTCAACCGGATGTGTACCTCAGACTGGGTGAAGCCGAAAGCTAGCGTTCTTAAGGGAATATTCGGTCGGTGAACTAAAGATGATCTTTTTTCCACTTATTTATCTATACGCCCCCAGATGTTTTTCATGCGTCTCTTTTCGCAGAATGGACATGCACTTTAGGGCATGCCTCCCAGGGAAAGGAACCCCTGACAGAACTATTCTCCCTGGAAGATGTTTCTTACTAACCATGTAATATAACATAACTAGTTGGGCACTTGTTTGTTCAAGCACTAATGATCCCTACGCGTGGTCTCCATGCATACCCTGGTTCTTATATAACCGCGAGGGTATTCAGACACACTCCGGACCGTCAGGTCCCAAGGTTGAAGTGAAAAGGTCGGCCATGACAAACGATCTACAATCCGGCTAGAAGGCATTACACATGTCAATTAAAATTACATAATCAGTCTGACTGATTGTATTCCTCTTCAATACCATCTAACAGGTTGTCTAGCTTACAGTCATGTTGGGAATACTTTGCGGCCAATTCTACTTGGCCGTATACTAAGCTCACAGGCATCTCCTTCCCATTGGGCCCCACGAGTCCGACCTCGGCCATGCGGTTTGGGTCAGCCTTCGTGTACCGCGTCTTCACCATGGCCCAGGCCTCCCTGGCGCCTTGATGGCAGGCCGACATCTTCCACAATCGGAAGCGCCGCCGAGCTCCCTTCAGCTTTTCTACAAGCTCTCCAAGGCCTTCGGGCATGGAGACGGATGGCCACAAGGCCTGGGCGAGACCTTGCATCACCTGCCGAACTCGCTTGTGCAGTTGTGAGAGCTCGGGAAGAAGGTCACCCGTAGAACCGGGCATTTCATCTGCAGGACGACCTGTTAGCATACCTACAGACATTATTCTGTTAGTCGACTTCCTCGCCAAACTCTTTTTTCAAAGTTCGTTTAAGCACTTACTAAATATGCCGCGTCGAAGTCGCTGATTCTCCTTAACGGAGTGCAACACCTGGGCACGAACATCCTTCAGTTCAACGCCCAGCTTGGTGTTGGCATCTTGGAGATCGTTCTTCTCCCGCCTCACCTTTGTCAGCACACTCTCACCAGCCTTCAGCTGGCGTAGGAGTTGTTGCTTTTCTCGGTTTAATCCGGCGCCATCTGCAATTTCATTTGTCAAATTTGCACCCACGCCGCACTTCGCAAAATACTTAACTTTCGAAGCAAATATTACTAGAGGGGGTCTCCTTGGGCTCCCCTGCCGCGGCTAGTGCGGCCTCAAGTTGGGCTTTGCACTCTTCCAGCTCCTGGGACAGTAGGGTATTCTTTTCTGTAAGAACCTGCATAACAAATGATCCTTAAATCAGTTATTCTAACTGTTTCAAGTCTCGGGGGCTACTGGTATATATATAATTACCAAAATTTTCTTACCCGTATGTCTTTTACATACTGCTCCGTGGCTCTGGCTAGACCATTTTGAGCGGCACGGAGGTATGCATCTCCCGAATTGAAGGCATCCAATGCCTCTTGGGAGCAACAAGCGTCGGGAAGAACTGTCCGGCGACGCCTGTGGTTCATGGCACTCTCCACCTCAGAATTGGTGGCAGGCAGCCTGTCCGCATCCTCTGTGGAAGGAGCGTCCGGTGCGTGCCTTGTCTTCGCCTCCGCTTCCGGACCAGGCTTTGGAGCCTGGCTGGTGGAGGCGCGATTGGCAACCCCTCCGGATATAGTCTGGCGATGTCTCTTCGTCCTGAAGAGAGCATGAGCGTTAATATGCCTTGAAGGAATAGCACCTGGGAATAAGATGGTGCGTTATACCTTTGCACCGGTGTCTCAGTCCGGAACGCACTTCTTTTCAGCCCGCGGGGCCTTGCCGCCCCTCGTTGGCTAGTCGCCGCAGGCTCGGCCTCCCATCTCAAGGACCTCCCCTGCAAAACACGGTTGTCATACGGCAATCGAAAACACGCGAGGATAGATCCCTTTTCAAAGTGCTGGGACTTCGGTCTCAGTTACCTGTGAGGCTGGGAGTAGCCCTGGGTAATCGGCCGTAATGGCCACCAAGGCGTTGTCCCTGCTCAATTGATGAAACACCCCATCAATCAGCTCCACAGATAAGTCCGGTCCCTCTTGAGAGGCCGGGTCGAGGGACCGTCCCGAATCCTCGGGTTGTGGAGGAGGGTTGTTTATTTCTTTAACAGCCTGGCGCAGTTCCTGCGTTGAAGTCGTTAGACTGAATATTTAACGATGGGAATATAAAACGGATGGGAAAGTAAAAGTGTCCACTTACCCAACTTGGGGGATTGTACATAGAAAATCCACCCTGTGGGTTGATGCGGAGAAATTCCTCCTCTTCTCCCTTGTACAAAGCGGACAAGATCTTTATTAGAGCAGCAGCCGAATCCGGCCCCTTACGGCCGTGGCGGGTGGCGTCGTCCTCCCCGTTGAAGTCCCACATGGGGTGGCCTCTATACTGGAGTGGCTGCACCCCTCGCATGATGCATACGGCCATGACCCCGATCATGGTGAGTCCGGAATGAGCTAACAATCTTATCCGGCCCATCAGGTAAAGAACGTCCTTGTCGCTTTCCCTTTGAGGGCTCCATGGACGCTAGCTTAGGCACTTCTTTAAGGGAGCACTGTCGAACTCAGGGAGGCCGATCCAGACAGGATCCCGCAGCGGGACGTCCTCTATATAAAACCATTCCGAAGGCCAGTCCTCGGACGCCTTCTTTGTGGTTCCGGATAGATATCCGGTCCCGACGATGCGCCACACTTCGGCTCTGCCCACTTGACATATTGACCCCTTTTGAGAACGGGGCAAAAGGCAGAATAGCCTTTTCCACAGCGCGGAATGAGCCTCGCAGCCCAAAAACAGCTTGCAAAGGGCTACGAAGCCCGCGATATATGGAGGCAGGCATGAGGTTGTGCAGCTGGAGGCCATAAAACTCCAGGAGCCCCCGGAGAAACGGATGAATTGGAAATCCAAGCCCTCTTACTAAGTAAGGGACAAGGCATACCTGTTGGGGAACGTTGCAGAAAACAAAAATTTTCCTATGGTTTCACCAAGATCCATCTATGAGTTCATCTAGCAATGAGTGATCGGATGCATCTACATACCTTTGTAGATCGCGAGCGGAAGCGTTCAAAGAACGGGGATGAGGTAGTCGAACACGACTGATCCAAACCACCGGAGATCCTAGCACCGAACGGACGGCACCTCCGCGTTCAACACACGTACGCTCAGCGTAACGTCTCCTTCTTCTTGATCCAGCAAGAGGGAAGGAGAGGTTGAGGAAGATGGCTCCAGCAGCAGCACGACGGCGTGGTGGTGATGGAGCTGCAGTACTCCGTCAGGGCTTCGCCAAGCGCTATGGAGGAGGAGGAGGTGTTGGAGAGGGAGAAGGAGGCAACCAAAGGCGTGGATGAAAAGCCCTCCTTCCCCCACTATATATAGGAGGGCCAAAGGCGGGGCGCCGGCCCTAGGAGATCCAATCTCCTAGGGGGGGCGGCGGCCAAGGGAGGTTTCCCTCCCCCCCAAGGCACCTAGGGGTGCCTTCCACTTGTGGAACTCTTCCCTTTTGGAAACCCTAGGCGCATGGGCCCCTTGGGGCTGGTGCCCTTGGCCCATGTAGGCCAAGGCGCACCCCCTTACAGCCCATGTGCCCCCCCGGTGCAGGTGGACCCACCCGGTGGACCCCCGGGACCCTTCTGGTGGTCCCGGTACAATACCGGTGACCCCGAAACTTGTCCCGATGGCCGAAACAGCACTTCCTATATATAATTCTTTACCTCCGGACCATTCCGGAACTCCTCGTGACGTCCGGGATCTCATCCGGGACTCCGAACAACATTCGGGTTACTGCATATACAGATCCCTACAACCCTAGCGTCACCGAACCTTAAGTGTGTAGACCCTACGGGTTCGGGAGACATGCAGACATGACCGAGACGACTCTCCGGTCAATAACCAACAGCGGGATCTGGATACCCATGTTGGCTCCCACATGCTCCTCGATGATCTCATCGGATGAACCATGATGTCGAGGATTCAAGCAACCCCGTATACAATTCCCTTTGTCAATCGGTATGTTACTTGCCCGAGATTCGATCGTCGGTATCCCAATACCTTGTTCAATCTCGTTACCGGCAAGTCACTTTACTCGTACCGTAATGCATGATCCCGTGACCAGACACTTGGTCACTTTGAGCTCATTATGATGATGCATTACCGAGTGGGCCCAGTGATACCTCTCCGTCATACGGAGTGACAAATCCCAGTCTTGATCCGTGTCAACCCAACAGACACTTTCGGAGATACCCGTAGTATACCTTTATAGTCACCCAGTTACGTTGTGACGTTTGGTATACCCAAAGCACTCCTACGGTATCCGGGAGTTACACGATCTCATGGTCTAAGGAAAAGATACTTGACATTGGAAAAACTCTAGCAAACGAACTATACGATCTTTAAGCTATGTTTAGGATTGGGTCTTGTCCATCACATCATTCTCCTAATGATGTGATCTCGTTATCAATGACATCCAATGTCCATAGTCAGGAAACCATGACTATCTGTTGATCAACGAGCTAGTCAACTAGAGGCTTACTAGGGACATGTTGGTGTCTGTTATTCACACATGTATTACGATTTCCGGATAACACAATTATAGCATGAATAAAGACAATTATCATGAACAAGGAAATATAATAATAATGCTTTTATTATTGCCTCTAGGGGATATTTCCAACAGTCTCCCACTTGAACTAGAGTCAATAAAATAGTTACATTGTGATGAATCGAACACCCATGGAATTCTGGTGTTGATCATGTTTTGCCCTAGGGAGAGGTTTAGTCAACGGATCTGCTACATTCAGGTCCGTATGTACTTTACAAATATCTATGTCTCCATCTTGAACATTTTCACGAATGGAGTTGAAGCGACGCTTGATGTGCCTTGTCTTCTTGTGAAACCTGGGCTCCTTGGCAAGTGCAATAGCTCCAGTGTTGTCACAGAAGAGTTTGATTGGCCCCGACGCATTGGGTATGACTCCTAGGTCGGTGATGAACTCCTTCACCCATATTGCTTCATGTGCCGCCTCCGAGGCTGCCATGTACTCCACTTCACATGTAGATCCCGCCAC
Source organism: Triticum urartu (assembly GCF_003073215.2). Taxonomy (NCBI): domain Eukaryota; kingdom Viridiplantae; phylum Streptophyta; class Magnoliopsida; order Poales; family Poaceae; genus Triticum; species Triticum urartu. The sequence continues at coordinate 752,842,188 of NC_053023.1, read as the reverse complement.
GACGCTCTGCTTGCAACTGCACCAGCTTACTGCCCCACCATTCAAAATATACACGTATCCGGTCTGTGACTTAGAGTCATCCAGATCTGTGTCGAAGCTAGCGTCGACGTAACCCCTTACGACGAGCTCTTCGTCACCTCCATAAACGAGAAACATTTCCTTAGTCCTTTTCAGGTACTTCAGGATATTCTTGACCGCTGTCCAGTGTTCCTTGCCGGGATTACTTTGGTACCTTTCTACCAAACTTACGGCAAGGTTTACATCAGGTCTGGTACATAGCATGGCATACATAATAGAACCTATGGCTGAGGCATAGGGGATGACACTCATCTCTTCTATATCTTCTGCCATGGTCGGACATTGAGCTGAGCTCAATTTCACACCTTGCAGCACAGGCAAGAACCCCTTCTTAGACTGATCCATATTGAACTTCTTCAATATCTTATCAAGGTATGTGCTTTGTGAAAGACCTATGAGGCGTCTCGATCTATCTCTATAGATCTTGATTCCTAATATATAAGCTGCTTCTCCAAGGTCCTTCATTGAAAAACTCTTATTCAAGTAGGCCTTAATGTTGTCCAAGAGTTCTATATCATTTCCCATCAAAAGTATGTCATGTACATATAATATGAGAAATGCTACAGAGCTCCCACTCACTTTCTTGTAAACACAGGCTTCTCCATAAGTCTGCGTAAACCCAAACGCTTTGATCATCTCATCAAAGCGAATGTTCCAACTCCGAGATGCTTGCACCAGCCCATAAATCGAGCGTTGGAGCTTGCACACCTTGTCAGCATTCTTAGGATCGACAAAACCTTCCGGCTGCATCATATACAATTCTTCCTTAAGGAAACCATTAAGGAACGCCGTTTGGACGTCCACTTGCCATATCTCATAATCGTAGAATGCGGAAATTGCTAACATGATTCAGACGGACTTTAGCTTCGCTACCGGTGAGAAAGTCTCATCGTAGTCAACCCCTTGAACTTGTCGATAACCCTTAGCGACAAGCCGAGCTTTATAGATGGTCACATTACCATCCGCGTCTGTCTTCTTCTTAAAGATCCATTTATTTTCTATGGCTCGCCGTTCAATGGGCAGGTCGTCAAAGTCCATACTTCGTTTTCATACATGGATCCTATCTCGGATTTCATGGCTTCTAGCCATTTGTCGGAATCCGGGCCCGCCATCGCTTCTTCATAGTTCGAAGGTTCACCGTTGTCTAACAACATGATTTCCAAGACAGGGTTGCCGTACCACTCTGGTGCGGAACGTGTCCTTGTGGACCTACGAATTTCAGTAGCAACTTGATCTGAAGTTTCATGATCATCATCATTAACTTCCTCTCTAGTCGGTGCAGGCACCTCAGGAACATTTTCTTGAGTTGCGCCATTTTCCGGTTCAAGAGGTAATACTTCATCAAGTTCTACTTTCCTCCCACTTACTTCTTTCGAGAGAAATTCTTTCTCTAGAAAGGATCCATTCTTGGCAACAAAGATCTTGCCTTCGGATCTGAGGTAGAAGGTATACCCAATAGTTTCTTTAGGGTATCCTATGAAGACGCATTTTTCTGACTTGGGTTTGAGCTTTTCAGGTTGAAGTTTCTTGACATAAGCATCGCATCCCCAAACTTTTAGAAACGACAACTTAGGTTTCTTACCAAACCATAATTCAAACGGTGTCGTCTCAACGGATTTCGACGGAGCCCTATTTAAAGTGAATGCGGCAGTCTCTAAAGCATAGCCCCAAAAAGATAGCGGTAAATCGGTAAGAGACATCATAGATCGTACCATATCCAATAGAGTGCGATTACGACGTTCGGACACACCATTACGCTGAGGTGTTCCAGGCGGCGTGAGTTGTGAAACTATTCCACATTTTCTTAAGTGTGTGCCAAATTCGTGACTCAAGTATTCTCCTCCACGATCTGATCGTAGAAACTTGATTTTCCTGTCACGTTGATTCTCAACCTCACTCTGAAATTCCTTGAACTTTTCAAAGGTTTCAGACTTGTGTTTCATTAAGTAGATGTACCCATATCTACTCAAATCATCAGTGAGGGTGAGAACATAACGATAGCCACCGCGAGCCTCAACACTCATTGGACCGCACACATCAGTATGTATGATTTCCAATAAGTTGGTTGCTCGCTCCATTGTTCCTGAGAACGGAGTCTTGGTCATCTTACCCATGAGGCATGGTTCGCACGTGTCAAATGATTCGTAATCAAGAGACTCTAAAAGTCCATCTGCATGGAGCTTCTTCATGCGTTTGACACCTATGTGACCAAGGCGGCAGTGCCACAAGTATGTGGGACTATCATTATCAACTTTACATCTTTTGGTACTCACATTATGAATATGTGTAGCATTACGCTCGAGATTCATTAAGAATAAACCATTCACCATAGGAGCATGACCATAAAACATATCTCTCATATAAATAGAACAACCATTATTCTCGGATTTAAATGAGTAGCCATCTCGAATTAAACGAGATCCCGATACAATGTTCATGCTCAAAGCTGGCACTAAATAACAATTATTAAGGTTTAATACTAATCCCGAAGGTAAATGTAGAGGTAGCGTGCCGACGGTGATCACATTGACCTTGGAACCATTCCCGACGCGCATCGTCACCTCGTCCTTTGCCAGTCTCTGCTTATTCCGCAGCCCCTGCTTTGAGTTACAAATGTGAGCAACTGCACCGGTATCAAATACCCAGGAGCTACTACGGGTACTAGTAAGGTACACATCAATTACATGTATATCATATATACCTTTTGTTTTGCCGGCCTTCTTGTCTGCTAAGTATTTGGGGCAGTTCCGCTTCTAGTGACCACTTCCCTTGCAATAAAAGCACTCAGTCTCGGGCTTGGGTCCATTCTTTGGCTTCTTCCCAGCAGCTTGCTTGCCGGGCGCGGCAACTCCTTTGGCGTCCTTCTTGAAGTTCTTTTTACCCTTGCCCTTCTTGAACTTAGTGGTTTTATTCACCATCAACACTTGATGTTCCTTCTTGACTTCTACCTCTGCTGATTTCAGCATTAAAAATACCTCAGGAATGGTCTTTTCCATCCCCTGCATATTGAAGTTCATCACAAAGCTCTTGTAGCTTGGTGGAAGCGACTGGAGGATTCTGTCAATGACCGCATCATCCGGGAGATTAACTCCCAGCTGAGTCAAGCGGTTATGTAACCCAGACATAGTGAGTATGTGCTCACTGACAGAACTATTTTCCTCCATCTTGCAGCTGAAGAATTTGTCGGAGACTTCATATCTCTCGACCCGGGCATGAGCTTGGAAAACCATTTTCAGCTCTTCGAACATCTCATATGCTCCATGTCTCTCAAAACGCTTTTGGAGCCCCGGCACTAGGCTGTAAAGCATGCCGCACTGAACAAGGGAGTAGTCATCGGCACGTGACTGCCAAGCGTTCATAACGTCTTGGTTCTGTGGGACGGGTGCGTCACCTAGCGGTGCTTGTAGGACATATTCTTTCTTGGCAGCTATGAGGATGATCCTCAGGTTCCGGACCCAGTCCGTATAGTTGCTGCCATCGTCTTTCAGCTTGGTTTTCTCTAGGAACGCGTTGAAGTTGAGGACTACGTTGGCCATTTGATCTACAGGACATATTGCAAAGATTTTTTTAGACTAAGTTCATGATAATAAAGTTCATCTAATCAAATTATTCAATGAACTCCCACTTAGATAGACATCCCTCTGCCAGTCATCTAAGTATAACATGATCCGAGTCGACTAGGCCGTGTCCGATCATCACGTGAGACGGACTAGTCAACGTCGGTGAACATCTTCATGTTGATCGTATCTTCTATACGACTCATGCTCGACCTTTCGGTCTTCTGTGTTCCGAGGCCATGTCTATACACATGCTAGGCTCGTCAAGTCAACCTAAGTGTTTGCATGTGTAAATCTGTCTTACACCCGTTGTATGTGAACGTTTGAATCAAACACCCGATCATCACGTGGTGCATTGAAACAACGAACTGTCACAACGGTGCACAGTTAGGGGGAACACTTTCTTGAAATTATTATGAGGGATCATCTTATTTACTACCGTCGTTCTAAGTAAACAAGATGCAAAACATGATAAACATCAAATGCAATCAAATAATAATAGTGACATGATATGGCCAATATCACATAGCTCCTTTGATCTCCATCTTGGGGCTCCATGATCATCTTGTCACCGGCATGACACCATGATCTCCATCATCATGATCTCCATCATCGTGTCTCCATGAAGTTGCTCGCCAACTATTACTTCTACTACTATGGCTAACGCGTTTAGCAATAAAGTAAAGTAATTTACATGGCGTTTCTCAATGACACGCAGGTCATACAAAAATTAAAGACAACTCCTATGGCTCCTGCCGGTTGTCATACTCATCGACATGCAAGTCGTGATTCCTATTACAATAGCATGAACATCTCATACATCACATATAGATCATTCATCATTCATCACAACTTTGGCCATATCATATCACAAAGCACTTGCTGCAAAAACAAGTTAGACGTCCTCTAATTGTTGTTCCAAGTTTTACGTGGCTGAAGTAGGGTTCTAGCAAGAACGTTTTCTTACCTATGTGAAAGCCACAACGTGATTTGTCAACTTCTATTTACCCTTCATAAGGACCCTTTTCATCGAATCCGCTCCAACTAAAGCAAGTGAGACAGACACCCGCCAGCCACCTTATGCAACTTGTGCATGTTAGTCGGTGGAACCGGTCTCACGTAAGCGTACGTGTAAGGTTGGTCCGGGCCGCTTCATCCCACAATACCGTTGAAGCAAGATAAGACTGGTAACGGCAAGAAAGTTGACAACATCTACGCCCACAACAAATTGTGTTCTACTCGCGCAAGAAGAACTACGCATAAACTTGGCTCTGATACCATTGTTAGGGAACGTTGCAGAAAACAAAAATTTTCCTACGGTTTCACCAAGATCCATCTATGAGTTCATCTAGCAACGAGTGATCGGATGCATCTACATACCTTTGTAGATCGCGAGCGGAAGCGTTCAAAGAACGGGGATGAGGTAGTCGAACACGACGTGATCCAAACCACCGGAGATCCTAGCACCGAACGGACGGCACCTCCGCGTTCAACACACGTACGGTCAGCGTAACGTCTCCTTCTTCTTGATCCAGCAAGACGGAAGGAGAGGTTGAGGAAGATGGCTCCAGCAGCAGCACGACGGCGTGGTGGTGATGGAGCTGCAGTACTCCGTCAGAGCTTCGCCAAGCGCTATGGAGGAGGCCAAGGGAGGTTTCCCTCCCCCCAAGGCACCTAGGGGTGCCTTCCACTTGTGGGACTCTTCCCTTTTGGAAAACCTAGGCGCATGGGCCCCTTGGGGCTGGTGCCATTGGCCCATGTAGGCCAAGGCGCACCCCCTTACAGCCCATGTGGCCCCCCGGGGCAGGTGGACCCCCGGGACCCTTCCGGTGGTCCCGGTACAATACCGGTGACCCCGAAACTTGTCCCGATGGCCGAAACAGCACTTCCTATATATAATTCTTTACCTCCGGACCATTTCGGAACTCCTCGTGACGTCCGGGATCTCATTCGGGACTCCAAACAACATTTGGGTTACTGCATATACAGATCCCTACAACCCTAGCGTCACCGAACCTTAAGTGTGTAGACCCTACGGGTTCGGGAGACATGCAGACATGACCGAGACGACTCTCCGGTCAATAACCAACAGCGGGATCTGGATACCCATGTTGGCTCCCACATGCTCCTCGGTGATCTCATCGGATGAACCACGATGTCGAGGATTCAAGCAACCCCGTATACAATTCCCTTTGTCAATCGGTATGTTACTTGCCCGAGATTCGATCGTCGGTATCCCAATACCTCGTTCAATCTCATTACCGGCAAGTCACTTTACTCGTACCGTAATGCATGATCCCGTGACCAGACACTTGGTCACTTTGAGCTCATTATGATGATGCATTACCGAGTGGGCCCAGTGATACCTCTCCGTCATACGGAGTGACAAATCCCAGTCTTGATCCGTGTCAACCCAACAGACACTTTCGGAGATACCCGTAGTATACCTTTATAGTCACCCAGTTACGTTGTGACGTTTGGTATACCCAAAGCACTCCTACGGTATCCGGGAGTTACACGATCTCATGGTCTAAGGAAAAGATACTTGACATTGGAAAAACTCTAGCAAACGAACTATACGATCTTTAAGCTATGTTTAGGATTGGGTCTTGTCCATCACATCATTCTCCTAATGATGTGATCTCGTTATCAATGACATCCAATGTCCATAGTCAGGAAACCATGACTATCTGTTGATCAACGAGCTAGTCAACTAGAGGCTTACTAGGGACATGTTGGTGTCTGTTATTCACACATGTATTACGATTTCCGGATAACACAATTATAGCATGAATAAAGACAATTATCATGAACAAGGAAATATAATAATAATGCTTTTATTATTGCCTCTAGGGCATATTTCCAATAGTCTCCCACTTGCACTAGAGTCAATAATCTAGTTACACTGTGATGAATCGAACACCCATGGAATTCTGGTGTTGATCATGTTTTGCCCTAGGGAGAGGTTTAGTCAATGGATCTGCTACATTCAGGTCCGTATGTACTTTACAAATATCTATGTCTCCATCTTGAACATTTTCACGAATGGAGTTGAAGCGACGCTTGATGTGCCTTGTCTTCTTGTGAAACCTGGGCTCCTTGGCAAGTGCAATAGCTCCAGTGTTGTCACAGACCTATGAGGCGTCTCGATCTATCTCTATAGATCTTGATTCCTAATATATAAGCAGCTTCTCCAAGGTCCTTCATTGAAAAACTCTTATTCAAGTAGGCCTTGATGCTGTCCAAGAGTTCTATATCATTTCCCATCAAAAGTATGTCATGTAGATATAATATGAGAAATGCTACAGAGCTCCCACTCACTTTCTTGTAAACGCAGGCTTCTCCATAAGTCTGCGTAAACCCAAACGCTTTGATCATCTCATCAAAGCGAATGTTCCAACTCCGAGATGCTTGCACCAGCCCATAAATCGAGCGTTGGAGCTTGCACACCTTGTCAGCATTCTTAGGATCGACAAAACCTTCCGGCTGCATCATATACAATTCTTCCTTAAGGAAACCATTAAGGAACGCCGTTTTGACGTCCATTTGCCATATCTCATAATCATAGAATGCGGAAATTGCTAACATGATTCGGACGGACTTTAGCTTCGCTACCGGTGAGAAAGTCTCATCGTAGTCAACCCCTTGAACTTGTCGATAACCCTTAGCGACAAGCCGAGCTTTATAGATGGTCACATTACCATCCGCGTCTGTCTTCTTCTTAAAGATCCATTTATTTTCTATGGCTCGCCGTTCAATGGGCAAGTCAGTCAAAGTCCATACTTCGTTTTCATACATGGATCCTATCTCGGATTTCATGGCTTCTAGCCATTTGTCGGAATCCGGGCCCGCCATCGCTTCTTCATAGTGCTCTACATGGATCAATTATAATGAACAAGGAAATATAATAATAATGCTTTTATTATTGCCTCTAGGGCATATTTCCAACAATACCCGCTCTCCTTTGGAGGGATTGGGGGCGCTCTCCGCTTGCTCTCCGCCATTATAGGTGGCAAGTCCGGCTCGAACCGGGACCATATCGGCCGGGGGGAGAAATCCCTTGGTCTAGAGCGTCACTAGCTCGCTGTGCGGGATGGAGCATTTCTCCCAATCTCCAGGCTGAGGGCTGGAAGGGCGAGAGGAGGAGCTGCGGCAGCCAGCCATGATAGAATGGACGTCTGTCGGATACGCTCTGATGAATACTCTCGGACGGGAGAAGGTTTGGTTTGGATCTAAATCCTTGTCCCCTTAAATAGGCGGCTCATTCACGCAGCTAGGGGTGTTGTCGGTGTCAAAACCGGCAGATCTCGGGTAGGGGGTCCCGAACTGTGCGTCTAGGCCGGATGGTAACAGGAGACAGGGGACACTTTGTTTTACCCAGGTTCGGGCCCTCTCGATGGAGGTAATACCCTACTCCTGCTTGATTAATATTGATGATATGGGTAGTACAAGAGTAGATCTACCACGAGATCAAGGAGGCTAAACCCTAGAAGCTATCCTATGGTATGATTGTTGTGTATGGAGTTGATTCTGTCCTATGGACTACAACCCTCTGGTTTATATAGACACCGGATAGGGTTAGGGTTACATAGAGTCGGTTACAATGGTAGGAGATCTTGAATATCCGCAACACCAAGCTTGCCTTCTACGCCAAGGAAAGTCCCATCCGGACACGGGACGAAGTCTTCAATCTTGTATCTTCATAGTCCTGGAGTCCGGCTGAAGGTATAGTCCGGCTACCCGAACACCCCTAATCCAGGACTCCCTCAGTAGCCCCCGAACCAGGCTTCAATGAAGATGAGTCCGGCGCGCAGATTGTTCGGCATTGCAAGGCGGGTTCCTCTCCAAATCTTGTGTACCTGTAGGAATAATGTCCGATTTTTGTAATGTAGTGCTCCTCGGCTTCCACGCCCAATAATGGCCGTCTTCCACATGTCAAACAAATGCGAAAAGCCAGGGCATTTTTTACACCCACACCCCTAGCCGTATAAACGAGCCGCCTATTTAATGGGATGGGGATTTAGGTCCAAACCACATCTTCTCCTTTCCGCGAGTTATCATCAGAGCGCTTCCAGAAAAGGTCCATTCCAACATGGCCAGCCGTCCCAGCTCCTCCTCTCGCCCTTCCAGCCCTAAACCTGGAGACTGGGAGAGGTGCTCCATCCCGCACAGTGAGCTAGTGTCGCTTCAGGCCAAGGGATTTCTCCCTCAGGCCTATATGGTCCCGGTTCGAGCCGGACTCGCCACCTATAACGGTGGAGAGCAAGCAGAGAGCACCCCCAATCCCTCTAAAGGAGAGCGGGTGTGCCTCGTCCCCTATTTAATAAGGGGACTGGGATTCCCAATTCATCCATTTCTCCGTGGGCTTCTGGAGTTCTACGGCCTCCAGCTGCACAATCTCACGCTCGCCTCCGTATTGCATATTGCGGGTTTCATCGCCCTTTGCGAGCTATTTTTAGGCGTTGAGGCTCATTTCGCGCTGTGGAAGAGGTTATTCTGCCTGGTGCCCCGTTCTCAAAAGGGGTCCATATACCAAGTGGGCGGAGCCGAAGTATGGCGCATCGCCAGGACCGGATACCTATCCGGAACCCCAAAGGAAGCATCCGAGGACTGGACTTCGGAATGGTTTTACATAGATGACGTCCCGCTACCGGACCCTATCCGGGTCGGTCTCCCTGAATTCAACAGTGCTCCATTGAAGAAACGCTTGAGCTGGCGTGCGAGGAGCTCTCAGAGAGAAAGCGACAGAGACGTCCTTTACCTGATGGGCCGGATAAGATTGTTGGCTCATTCCATACTAACCATGATTTGAGTCATGGCTGCATGCATTATGCGGGGGGGTGCAGCCGCTTCAATATAGAGGCCACCCAATGTGGGAATTCAACGGGGAGGATGACGCCACCCGTTACGGTCATAAAGGGCCGGACTCAGCCGCCGCTCTAGAAAAGATCTTATCCTCTCTGTACAAGGGAGAGAAGGAGGAATTCCTCCGCGTCAACCCGCAGGCCGGATTTAGTATGTACGATCCTCCAAGTTGGGTAAGTGAACAATTGAGCTTGCCCGTTTGTTTGATACTCCCGTGGTTAGATAGGTAGTCTAACGACTTCACTGCAGGAACTGCGACAGGAGGTAAAGAATATAAGCAGCCGCCCTCCACGGCCCGAGGACCCAGAACGGTCCCTCGATCATATCGGTGGAGCTTATCGACGGGGTGTTCTATCAGCTAAGCAAGGACAATACCTTGGTAGCCATCACGACTGATTACCCAGGGTTAATCACGGCCTCCCAGGTGACGGAAACCGGAGTCTCATTCCCTTGAGACGGAAACCATGTTTTGCAGGGGAGATTTCTGAGGTAGGATGCCAAACCTACGGCGACCAGCCAACGAGGGGCCGCAGAGCCCCGTAGGGCAAAAAGGAATGAAGTCCGGACTGAAATGCCGGCGCAAAGGTATAGTGCACCCTCTTTTTCCCTGGAGTTATTCTATCAGGGCATATTAACGCTCATGCTATCTTTAGGACGAAGAGACCTCGCCGGACTACATCTGGAGAGGTTGCCAATCGCGCCTCCACCAGCCAGGCTCCAACGTCTAGCCAGGAAGCGGAGGTGAGTACAAGGCGCGCACCGGTCGTTCCTCCGACACAGGATGCAGACAGGCTGTCCGCCACAAATTCAGAAGTGGAGCGTGCCGTGAACCACAGGCGTCGCCGAACAATTCTACGCGACGCTTGTTTCTCCCAAGAGGCTTTAGATGCCTTTAATTCGGGAGATGCGTACCTCCGTGCCGCTCAAAATGGTTTAGCCAGAGCCACGGAGCAGTATGTGAAAGACATACGGTAAGAAAATTTTGGTTAATTATATATATATATGCCAGTAGCCCCCGAGACTTGAAACAGTTAGAGAAACTGATTTAAGGATCATTTAATATGCAGGTTCTTACAAAGAAGAATACTGTACTGTCCCAGGAGCTGGAAAAGTGCAAGGCCCAACTAGAGGCCGCACTAGCCGCAGCAGGGGAGCCCAAAGGCACCCCCTCAGGTAAAATACACTTCGAAAGATTAGTATTGTGCGGTGTGGGTGTAAATCTGACAAATCGAATTGCAGATGTCGCCGGACTCAATCCGAACAAGCAACAACTCTTACGCCAGCTAAAGGCCGGTGAGAGTATGTTGGCGAGGGTGAGGCGAGAGAGGAATGATCTTCAGGATGCCAACACCAAGCTGGACGTCGAACTTATAGATGTTCGTGGCCAGCTTTTGGACTCCACGAAGGAGAATCAGCGGCTTCGACGCAGCATTTTTAGTAAGTGCTTGAACGAACTTTGAAAAAGAGTTCAGCGAGGAAGTCGGCTAACAGAGTAATGTCTGTAGGTATGCTCACAGGTCGTCCTGTAGAGGAGATGCCCGGTTCTACGGGTGACCTTCTTCCCGAACTCATCCAACTGCACAAGCAAGTTCGGCAGGCGATGCGAGGCGTTGCCCGAGCCTTATGGCCTGCCCACTCCGTGCCCGAGGGCCTTGGAGAGCTTGCGGAGAAGCTGAAGGGAGCTCGGCGGCGCTTCCGTTTGTGGAAGATATTGGCCTGCTGTCAAGGCGCTCGGGAAGCCCGGGCCATGGTGAAGACCCGTTTTACGAAGTCTGACCCAAACCACATGGCCGAGGTCGGACCAGTGGGGCCTGACGGGAAGGAGATCCCTGTGAGCTTAGTATACGGCCAAGTAGAGTTGGCCGCGAAGTATACCCAGCAAGACTGTAAATTAGACAGCCTGTTAGATGGTATAGAAGAGGAATACAATTAGTCAGAATGACTATGTAATTTTGAATTGACATGTGTAATGCCTTCTAGCCGGATTGTAGATCGTTTGTCATTGCCGACCTTTCCGCTTCAACCTCGGGACCTGACGGTCCGGAGTGTGTCCGAATACCATAGCGGTTATATAAGAACCGTGGTATGTGTGGAGACCAGGCGTAGGGGTCATTAGTGCTTTATCAGACAAGTGCCCAACTAATTATGTTATATTACATGGTTAGTAAGAAACATCTTCCAGAGAGAATAGTTCCGTTAGGGGTTCCTTTCGCTGGGAGGCATGCCCTAAAGTGCATGTCCGGACTGCATAAAGAGACGCAGAAAAAAGCATCTGGGGGCGCATAAAATGGGTAAAAAGATCATCTTTTGTCTCACCGACCGAATATTCCCTTAAGAACGCTAGCTTTCGGCTTCACCCAGTCTGAGGTACACATCCGGCTGACCCGGCAGTAACAATCGCAGAGGTGCTCCCTTTACCTCCTAGCCGAACAATCGGGAACGTAGGGGTAAGCACAGGAGCCAGGCAACCCAGCTTGGCCAAAACTTAAGTCATATCGATGCATATAATGGTGAAGAAAAAGGTACATGCGGAAGTGTGACACATGTGTTGGGCATGAAGCCCGTATAAATAAGCTTCTGTTAAAGAAGCCCCCAGGTTTAATGAGCGCGAGTGGCGCGTCACTAGATAAGCCTTTAAGGGCTATAAAAGAAAAGAGGGGAAGGAGAGAAATGTAAGACAGAAAAATGCAAAAAATGGACAGAGGAAGGAGACGAACACAGAGTCCGGCGCTAGGCATAGAATCTTCGGAGACGGGTGGCGTTCCACGGGTTCGGCTCGAGTCGGTTATCCGACGCATCTCGCAGGCGGTACGCCCCGCCAGCCAGGACTTGGTCAATTATGAATGGACCTTCCCACTTGGGCTTGAGTTTGTCCTTTTTCTTATCGGCAGGCGTAGAACTAGTTCGCCAACATTGTAATTTTTGGCCCGTACTTCTCTGCTTTGATATCTTCGGGCCTGCTATTGATAAAATGCGGAACGGGCTTTTGCCACGTCACGCTCCTCCTCCAAGGCGTCCAAGTTGTCCTGCCGATCGAGCTCGGCTTCTCTTTCTTCGTACATGCGCACTCTAGGTGAGTCATGAATTATATCGCAGGGCAGAACTGCCTCTGCGCCGTACACCATAAAAAATGGTGTGTATCCGGTGGTGCGATTTGGCATGGTCCGCAGCCCCCAGCATACGGAGTCGAGCTCCTCTACCCAGTGCGTATTAGATTCCTTAAGGGACCGCACTAATCTGGGTTTGATGCCGCTCATAATAAGACCGTTTGCATGTTCGACCTGGCCGTTGGTTTGTGGGTGATAGACGGAAGCAAAATCGAGCTTGATGCCCATGTTTTTGCACCAGAGTTTTACCTCGTCTGCGGTAAAGTTTGTGCCGTTATCAGTTATGATGCTGTGGGGGACGCCATAACGGTGTACAACCCCGGATATGAAGTCTATCACAGGTCCGGATTCGGCCGTTTTAACAGGTTTGGCTTCTATCCATTTGGTGAATTTATCCACCATGACCAGTAAGTATTTCTTTCTGTCAGTCTCGCCTTTAAGGGGTCCGACCATGTCAAGCCCCTAGACCGCAAAAGGCCAGGTGATTGGTATGGTTTGGAGTGCGGTGGGTGGCATATGTCTTTGGTTGGCAACCAGCGCATCGTTGGACTAAGTCCTGAGCGTCTGCCCGGGCCGTCGGCTAATAAAAGCCTGTACGGAAAGCCTTGCTAACAAGGGACCAAGCAGCGGCGTGGTGACCACCGAGTCCGGCATGAATTTCAGCCAGAAGGTTCCGCCCTTCCTCTTTGGAGATGCACCTTTGAAGGACTCCGGCAGTTCTTTTCTTATAAAGCTCTCCCTCATGGACTCTGTAGGATTTAGATCGCCGCACTATGCAGTGGGCCTCGTTTTGATCCTCCGGGAGTTCCTGCCTAGTAAGGTAGGCTAGGAATGGTTCTGTCCATGGGGCGATGACCGCCATTATTACGTGGGCTGAAGGTGTATTTCATTGGCAGAGCCTCCAATTGTGTCAGATCGTTCGGCGTCGAGTGGTGCGGCTGGGTCCGGGCTATTATTTGCGGGTTCCCCCTCCCATGCTACAGATGGCTTGAACAATCTTTCCAAAAAGATGTTGGGGGGGACTGCATCGCGTTTTGCTCCGATGCGTGCCAGGACGTCCGCTGCTTGATTTTTTTCTTGGGCTATATGGTGAAACTCCAGCCCTTCGAACCGAGCTGACATTTTTAGGACGGCATTGCGGTAAGCTGCCATTTTTGGGTCCTTGGCGTCGAAGTCGCCATTTATTTGGGATATCGCGAAGTTCGAATCCCCGCGTACCTCTAGGCGTTGAATGCCCATGGATACTGCCATCCGGAGGCCATGTAGAAGGGCCTCGTATTCGGTTGCGTTGTTGAAGTCCGTGTACATAAATTGGAGTACATACTAGACCGTGTCTCCTGTTGGGGACGTCAAAACGACGCCAGCCCCCAGTCCGGCCAACATTTTGGAGCCGTCGAAATGCATGATCCAGTTTGAGTATGTGTCGTACTCTTTAGGGAGTTCGGCCTCCATCCATTCTGTGACGAAGTCGGCCAAAACATGCGATTTGATAGCTCGCCGTGGCTTATAGGTTATATAGAACGGGAGGAGCTCGATGGCCCATTTTGCTATCCGGCCCGTTGCATCGCGGTTGTTGATAATATCGTCAAGTGGTACTTCCGAGGCTACTGTTATGGAACACTCTTGAAAGTAGTGTCGTAGCTTTCAGGATGCCATGAATACCACGTATGCAATTTTTTGATAGTGCGGGTACCGTGATTTGCATGGAGTGAGGAAAGTGGACACGTAGTAGACCGACCTTTGAAGGGGGAATTTGTGTCCGTCCGCTTCCCGCTCGACAACGAGCACTGCGCTGACAACTTGATGTGTTGCTGCAATGTACAATAACATTGGTTCGCTGGTGTTAGGCGCGGCCAGGACTGGGTTTGTTGCCAATATGGCTTTTATTTCATCGAGTCCGGCCGTGGCGGCATCCGTCCACTCGAAGTGTTCGGTGCGCCGGAGTAGGCGATAAAGGGGCAGTGCCTTTTCTCCCAAGCGGAGATGAAGCGGCTTAGAGCCGCCACGCATCCGGTTAATTTTTGTATTTGTTTGAGGTCCTTTGGGATATCCAATTGTGACAAAGCTCAGATCTTGGCTGGATTTTCTTCAATTCCTCTACCGGATACAATGAAGCCCAAGAGCTTTCCGGCTAGAATGCCGAAGACGCATTTTTCCAGGTTGAGCTTGATGTCGTATTTTCGGAGATTATCGAATGTGAGCCTCAAGTCGTCTACTAGAGATTCGACATGTCTTGATTTGATGGCCACATCATCCACGTATGCCTCCATGGTTTTGCCGATCTAATTTGCCAGACATGTCTGGATCATGCGCTGATATGTTGCGCCGGCGTTTTTGAGCCCGAAGGGCATTGTGTTGAAGCAGAATGGGCCGTATGGTGTGATGAATGCTGTTGCAGCTTGGTCTGCTTCTGCCATCTTGATTTGATGGTAACCAGAGTATGCGTCGAGGAAACACAACGAGTCGTGTCCTGCAGTGGCATCGATAATGTGATCGATACGGGCGAGGGGGAAGGGATCCTTTGGGCAAGCCTTGTTAAGGTCTTTAAAGTCAACACACAGGCGCCAGGATTTGTCCTTCTTTGGTACCATCACCAGGTTTGCTAGCCAGTCCGGATGTTTTATGTCTCTAATGAATCCGGCCTCCAATAGCTTGGCTAGCTCTTCTCCCATAGCCTGTCTCTTGGGTTCGGAAAAACGCCGAAGGGCTTGTTTGACAGGTTTGAATCCTTTTAGGATATTTAAGCTGTGTTCGGCCAGCCTACGTGGGATCCCTGGCATGTCTGAAGGATGCCAGGCGAAAATGTCCCAATTCTCTCGTAGGAACTCTCGCAGTGCGGCGTCTACATCGGGGTTCAGTCGTGCCCGATGGAAGCTGTTTTATTGGGGTCCGTTGGATGAACCTAGAATTTGACTATTTCGTCAGCTGGCTTGAACGATGTGGATTTGGATCTTTTGTCGAGTATCACATCATCCCTGTTAACCGTGGAGCGCAGCGCAGTCAGTTCCTCGGCCGCTAAGGCTTCGGATAGTGCCTCAAGGGCTAATGCAGCCGTCTTGTTTTCGGCGCGGAGTGCTATGTCCGGATCACTAGCTAGAGTGATAATTCCGTTCGGCCCGGGCATCTTGAGCTTCATGTACCCGTAATGGGGTATCGCTTGGAAGATTGTGAATGCTTCCCGCCCTAGTAAGGCGTGATGTCCGCTCTCAAACGGGGCCACCTGAAACGTGACTTCTTCGGACCTGTAATTATCCGGCGTGCCGAACACCACATCTAGTGTGATTTTTCCTGTGCAGCGCGCTTCCCTATTGGGGATTATTCCTCTAAAGGTTGTGCTTCTTCGCTCGACGCGGTTCCAGTCTATTTCCATTTTTTGAAGGGTCTCCTCATAAATGAGGTTCAGTCCGCTGCCTCCATCCATGAGCACCTTGGTGAGGCGAAAGCTGTCCACTATGGGACTAAGGACCAATGCGGCTGCTGCTCGGGCTGTTCGGAATCTAGGTTCATCACTTACGTTGAAGGTAATGGCAGTGTCGCTCCATGGATTTTTTGTTGCAACTTGATAGACTTCGGCGAGGTTGCGGAGTTTTCTTTTTCGCATATTGTTTGATGCGAAAGTCTCGAAGACTGTGAGAACGGTACTGGTATCCTCGGGCTGGCTTTCTGCGGCCTCCCGATTTAAGAGGTCCTCGCCAATTTTGGCTACCTGCCGGAGTATCCAACATGCTCTAAGGCTGTGAGTTGGTGTGGCGTCCTCTGTACTGTGAATTCTACAGGGTCCATCAAGCCACCTTTCCAGTACGGTTCCATGCCCTGTAAAGGGTTTTGGCTTTTTGCTATTTATCCCGGGTGTCTTATGATGATGCACCCTCTTAGTTCGGACGGGATTACTATTTAAGGCCGGATTATCCCAAAATTTTGTTTCGGTTTTCCAGGCACTTTCCATCGCACAGTACTTTTGTACTATGGACGCCAAGTCAGCGAAGCGTGTAATATCACGACGACTTAAGGTGTTAAGGATTCCCTCATCCGTGCAATTACTGCAGAAGATTGATATTGCGTCTCCCTCGCGGTATCCTTTATCCTGTTCATAACCAGGAGGAATTTGGCCCAGTAATGATGTACTGTTTCGTCTGGCCTTTGCCTGACTTGGGAGAGATCGCTTGTGTTCAGGTGGGCGGGTGTCGTTGAATCTGAAACCTCACCCGATCCAAGATTCGGAGGCCAAAGAGTTTCCGAACTCTGAAGTTCGGATTCCTGGACGTTATCCAACGAATCCGGCTCGTTGCCTGATCCTAAGCTCAGGTCTTGAGTTACATCCTCCCCTCCGCGGGTATCCATCTTAGAGGAATCAGGAATTCGGATGTAACTAGTCCTTAAAATAGATGAAGGGTCGCCACACTACGCCTCTACCACAGCAACGTGGTGGTTGACTTGGGGAGAGTTAATTTCTCTTAGATCAGGTTTAAGCCCAACCTGGTCGTAATCCGTAGCGACCCCCAGGGCGGCGATGCGATCCAAGAGCTCGTTTACGGCAGAGAGCTCCATTGGATCTAACTGCTCGACGAGCTCCGAGCTGACGTGTAGGTTGCTTTTGATGACCCGAGAGGTCATCGTCGGTGCAACAGCCGAACAGGCGGTCATGAGGAAACCACCTAGCCGGAGGGTTGGCCGACAGCCAAGGCTCCCTTAGCGACGGCGCCGTTTTTAAAGACGGGAGAAGGCATCCTTCCTGATTGTGACGGCACAGAGGAACTCTCAATGAAAGCACCAATGTCGGTGTCAAAACCGGCAGATCTCGGGTAGGGGGTCCCGAACTGTGCGTCTAGGCCGGATGGTAACAGGAGACAGGGGACACTTTGTTTTACCCAGGTTCGGGCCCTCTCGATGGAGGTAATACCCTACTCCTGCTTGATTAATATTGATGATATGGGTGGTACAAGAGTAGATCTACCACGAGATCAAGGAGGCTAAACCCTAGAAGCTAGCCTATGGTATGATTGTTGTGTATGGAGTTGATTCTGTCCTATGGACTACAACCCTCCAGTTTATATAGACACCGGATAGGGTTAGGGTTACATAGAGTCGGTTACAATGGTAGGAGATCTTGAGTATACGCATCGCCAAGCTTGCCTTCTACGCCAAGGAAAGTCCCATCCGGACACGGGACAAAGTCTTCAATCTTGTATCTTCATAGTCCTGGAGTCCGGCTGAAGGTATAGTCCGGCTACCCGAACACCCCCTAATCCAGGACTCCCTCAGGTGTAAATATAAAAACACCCTGACTTTTCATATTCGTTTGACACGTGGAAGACGGCCATTATTGGGCGTAGAAACCAAGGAGTGCTACATTTACAAGAAACCGGACATTATTCGACAGGTACACGGAATTTGGAGGAGAACCCGCCTTGCAATGCCGAAGACAATCTGCGCGCCGGACTCGTCGTCATTGAAGCCTAGTTTGGGGGCTACTGAGGGAGTCCTGGATTAGGGGGTGTCCGGATAGCCGGACTATACCTTCGGCCGGACTCCTGGACTATGAAGATACAAGATTGAAGACTTCATCCCGTGTCCGGAAGGGACTTTCCTTGGCGTGGAAGGCAAGCTTGGCGATACGGATATGTAGATCTCCTACCATTGTAATCGACTCTGTGTAACCCTAGCCCTCTCCGGTGTCTATATAAACCGGAGGGTTTTAGTCCGTAGGACAAACATACAATCATACCATAGGCTAGCTTCTAGGGTTTAGCCTCCTTGATCTCGTGGTAGATCTACTCTTGTACTACCCATATCATCAATATTAATCAAGCAGGACGTAGGGTTTTGCCTTCATCAAGAGGGCCCGAACCTGGGTAAAACATTGTGTCCCCTGCCTCCTGTTACCATCCGCCTAGACGCACAGTTCGGGACCCCCTACCCGAGATCCGCCGGTTTTGACACTGACAGCAGCTGTCTCTAAAGCGTAACCCAAAACGATAGCGGTAAATCAGCGAGAGACATCATTGATCGCACCATATCTAGTAAAGTACGATTACGACGTTCAGACACACCATTACATTGTGGTGTTCCAGGTGGCGTGTGTTGCGAAACTATTCCACATTGTTTCAAATGAAGTCCAAACTCATAACTCAAAGACTCACCTCCATGATCAGATCGTAGAAACTTGATTTTCTTGTTATGATGATTTTCCACTTCACTCTCAAATTCTTTGAACTTTTCAAATATTTCAAACTTATGTTTCAAATCATCTGTGAAGGTGAGAAAATAACGATATCCGCCGCAAGCTTCAATGTTCATGGGACCACATACATCAGTATGTATGATTTCAAGTAACTATGTTGCTCGCTCCATTGTTCCGGACAACGGAGTTTTAGTCATCTTGCCCATGAGGCATGGTTCGCAAGTACCAAGTGATTCATAATCAAGTGATTCCAGAAGTCCATCAGAATGGAGTTTCTTCATGCGCTTTACACCAATATGACCTAAACGGCAGTGCCACAAATAAGTTGCACTATCATTATCAACTCTGCATCTTCTGGCTTCAATACTATGAATATGTGTATCACTACTATCAAGATTTAGTAAAAATAGACCACTCATTAGGGGTGCATGACCATAAAAGATATTATTCATATAAATAGAACAACCATTGTCCTCTGATTTAAATGAATAACCATCTCGCATCAAAGAAGATCCAGATATAATGTTCATGCTCAACGCTGGCACCAAACAACAATTATTTAGGTCTAAAACTAATCCCAGAGGTAGATGTAGAGGTAGCATGCCGACGGCGATCACATCGACTTTGGAACCATTTCCCACGCGCATCTTCACCTCGTCCTTAGCCAATCTTCACTTAATCCGTAGCCCCTATTTCGAGTTGCATATGTTAGCAATTGAACCAGTATCAAATACCCAGGCACTACTGCGAGCATTAGTAAGGTACACATCAATAACATGTATATCAAATATACCTTTCACATTGCCATCCTTCTTCTCCGCCAAATACTTGGGGAAGTTCCGCTTCCAGTGACCAGTTCCTTTGCAGTAGAAGCACTCAGTCTCAGGCTTAGGTCCAGACTTAGGTTTCTTCACTTAGGCAGCAATTGGCTTGCTGTTCTTCTTGAAGTTCCCCTTCTTCCCTTTACCTTTTTACTTGAAACTGGTGGTCTTGTTGACCATTAACACTTGATGCTCCTTCTTGATTTCTACCTCTGCAGCCTTTAGCATTGCGAAGAGCTCAGGAATCATTTTATCCATCCCTTGCATATTATAGTTCATCACGAAGCTCTTGTAGCTTGGTGGCAGTGATTGAAGAACTCTGTCAATGACACTATCATCAGGAAGATTAACTCCCAGTTGAGTCAAGTGGTTGTGGTACCCAGACATTCTGAGTATATGTTCACTGACAAAACTATTCTCCTCCATCTTGCAGTTGTAGAACTTATTGGAGACTTCATATCTCTCAATCCGGGCATTTGCTTGAAATATTAACTTCAACTCCTGGAACATCTCATATGCTCCATGACATTCAAAACGCCGTTGAAGTCCTGGTTCTAAGTCGTAAAGCATGGCACACTGAACTATCGAGTAGTCATCAGCTTTGCTCTTCCGGGTGTTCATAACATCTGGCGTTGCTCCTGTAGCGGGTTTGTCACCTAGCGGTGCTTTCAGGACGTAATTCTTCTGTGCAGCAATGAGGATAATCCTCAAGTTACGGACCCAGTCCGTGTAGTTGCTACCATCATCTTTTAACTTAGCTTTCTCTAGGAACGCATGAAAATTCAACGGAACAAACAGCACGGGCCATCTATCTACAACAACATAGACATGCAAATTACTATCAGGTACTTAGTTCATGATAAATTAAAGTTCAATTAATCAAATTAATTAAGAACTCCCACTTAGATAGACATCTCTCTAATCACCTAAGTGATCACCTGATCCATATCAACTAAACCATGTCCGATCATCACGTGAGATGGAGTAGTTTTCAATGGTGAACATCACTATGTTGATCATATCTACTATATGATTCATGCTCGACCTTTCGGTCTCATTGTTCCGAGGCCATATCTTCATATGCTAGGCTTGCCAAGTTTAAACCGAGTATTCTGCGTGTGCAAAACTGGCTTGCACTTGTTATATGTGAACGTAGAGCTTATCACACCCGATCATCATGTGGTGCCTCGGCACGACGAACTGTAGCAACGGTGTATACTCAGGGAGAACACTTATACCTTGAAATTTAGTGAGAGATCATCTTATAATGCTACCACTGAATTAAGCAAAATAAGATGCATATAGGATAAACATCACATGCAATCAATATAAGTGATATGATATGGACATCATCATCTTGTGCCTTTGATCTCCATCTCCAAAGCACCGTCATGATCACCATCGTCACCGGCTTGACACCTTGATCTCCATCGAAGCATCATTGTCATCTCGCCAACTATTGCTTCTACGACTATCGCTACCGCTTAGTAATAAAGTAAAGAAATTACATGGCGATTGCATTAAATACAATAAAGCGACAACCATATGGCTCCTGCCAGTTGCTGATAACTGTGTTACAAAACATGATCATATCATACAATAAAATTTAGCATCATGTCTTGACCATATCACATCACAACATGCCCTGCAAAAACAAGTTAGACGTCCTCTACTTTGTTGTTGCAAGTTTTACGTGGTTGCTACGGGCTGAGCAAAAAACGTTCTTACCTACGCATCAGAAAACCACAACGCGGTATAGTGATTGCTTTTTGAACTTCAGAAATAACCCTGTTCATTGAATCTGATTCAACTAAAGCTGGAGAAACAGACACCCACTATCCACTTGTGTGCGAAGCATGTCGGTAGAAACAGTCTCGCGTAAGCGTACGCGTAATGTCGGTCTAGGCCGCTTCATCCAACAATGTCGCTGAATCAATAATCAACTAGTGACGACAAGCGATATGTATATACCCACGCCCACAATTCCTTTGTGTTCTACTCGTGCATATAACATCTACGCATAAACCTGGCTCAGATACCACTGTTGGGGAACATAGTTATTTCCAAAAAATTCCTACGCACACGCAAGATCATGGTGATGCATAGCAACGAGAGGGGAGAGTATCGTCTACGTACCCTCGTAGACCGTAAGCGGAAGCGTTTTGACAACGCGGTTGATGTAGTCATACGTCTTCACGATCGACCGATCTAGCACCGAAGGTACGACACCTCCGTGATCTGCACACGTTCGGCTGGGTGACGTCCCGCGAACTCACGATCCAGTAGAGCTTTGAGGGAGAGTTTCGTCAGCACGACAACGTGATGACGGTGATGATGTTGCTACCGGAATAGGGCTTCGCCTAAGCACCGCTACGATATTACCAAGGTGGATTATGGTGGAGGGGGCACCGCACACGGCTAAAAGATCAATGATCAACTTGTGTGTCTATGGGGTGCCCCCCTCCCCCGTATATAAAGGAGTGGAGGAGGGGGAGGGGCCGGCCTCCTAGGCGCGCCCCATGAGGAGTCCTACTCCCACCTGGAGTAGGATTCCCCCCTTGCCTTGTTGGATTTAGGAGAGAAGGAAGGAGGAGGGCGGAGGAAAGGAAAGGGGGGGGGCGGGAGCCCTCCCAATTCGGATTGGGCTTGGGGGGGCGCCCCCTCCTTTGCTCCTTTCCCCTCTCTCCCACTAAGGCCCAATAAGGCCCATATACCTCCCGGGGGGTTCCGGTAACTTCCTGGTGCTCCGGTATACTCCCGTTTTCACCCGGAACCATTCCGATATCCAAACATAGGCTTCCAATATATCGATCTTTACATCTCGACCATTTCGAGACTCCTCGTTATGTCCATGATCAAATCCGGGACTCCAAACAACCTTCGGTACATCAAAACACATAAACTCGCAATACCGATCGTCACCGAACATTAAGCGTGCGGACCCTACGGGTTCGAGAACTATGTAGACATGACTGAGACATGTCTCCTTTCAATAACCAATAGCGGAACCTGGATGCTCATATTGGTTCCTACATATTCTACGAAGATCTTTATCAGTCCAACCGCATAACGGTATACGTTGTTCCTTTGTCATCGGTATGTTACTTGTCCGAGATTCGATCGTCGGTATCTCAATACCTAGTTCAATCTCATTACCGGCAAGTATCTTTACTCGTTCCATAATGATACATCCTGTAACTAACTCATTAGCTACATTGCTTGCCAGGCTTATTGTGATGTACATTACCGAGAGGGCTCAGAGATACCTCTCCGACAATCGGAGTGACAAATCCTAATCTTGGTCCATGCCAACTCAACAAACACCATCGGAGACACCTGTAGAGCACCTTTATAATCACCCAGTTACGTTGTGACGTTTGGTAGCACACAAAGTGTTCCTTCGGTATTCGGGAGTTGCATGATCTCGTAGTTATAGGAACATGTATAGTTATGGAGAAAGCAATAGCAACAAACTAAACGATCATCGTGCTAAGCTAACAGATGGGTCAAGTCAATCACATCATTCCCTAATGGTGTGATCCCGTTAATCAAATGACAACTCATGTCTATGGTTAGGAAACATAACCATCATTGATTCAAGGAGCTAGTCAAGTAGAGGCAAACTAGTGACACTCTGTTTGTCTATGTATTCACACATGTACTAAGTTTCCGGTTAATAAAATTCTAGCATGAATAATAAACATTTATCATGATATAAGGAAATATAAATAACAACTTTATTAATGCCTCTAGGGCATACTTCCTTCAAGGGGTGACCTAACACAGTAGTAGGTGGTACCGGCGAAGGAGGGAAACATCCGGGAAAGTATTCCCGATGTTTCGCGTTTTCGGACAGATGAACGGGAGGGAGAAAGTTGCGTGTTTGCTATGCTAGGGATGTGCGTTGGACGAACGGGCTACGTATCCGGATTCGTCTCGTCGTACTGAGCAACTTTCATGTACAAAGTATTTTCATCCGAGTTACGAATTATTTTATATTAATTTGTAAAGATTTAAGTCAATTCTAGAATTAACAGATTTACTTTAACTCTAAATTCGTTTATTGCGTCAGCATGATGTCACCATGACATCGACAGTCAACATTGACCGTTGACTGGTCAAACTAACGTGCGGGTCTCGTTTGTCATACACACATTACCCTAACTAACAGATTAGTTAGTTTTAATCAGATATTTAGGTTAATTAAGTTTAATTGGTTTAATTAAACCAGATTAATTAAGTTAATTAATTATATTTTATATTACATTTTGTTTTTCACATTATTATTATTATTATTTCCCAGGGCGCTGGGCCCACATGTCATAGGCCCGGGGTGGCCTAACGAGAGCTGGGTGCGGGCGCAACCAACAGCCCGATTGGGCGCTCGCCCAGGCCAATGGAGGCGCGAGCACGGGTTGGCCGAGCGCGGCGCGAGCGAGGAGTCAGCCGGTGCGGGGAGCGTGGTTCGGGAGGTGGCGAGGCAATGCAGAAGCAGCTCGGGAGCGGGGTGAGCGCGCCAGGAAAGCAGCAGGGGAGCACGGCGGTCACGAGCGAAGGCGGCGCTACGGCCAAGGTGCACGGGGAGGTGGCCGGAGCAGCAGTGGTCAGGGGATGTGGGCGAGGCAGTGAGGCGCTAGCCGAGGCCGTGGACGGAGCGGAGCGCGGGAGGTGGGCAGACGACGGCGCGATGGTGTAGTAACGCGGGGCTGACGAGGGGGGTAAGGGCGTGGCCGGAGTGGTTCGCCAGCCAGGCGGGGGTCACGGTGAGTGGGCAGGGCGCAGCCGGTGTGGCGTTGTGGGACAACGCGTGCGGCTGCGGGCTGTGGCGTCCGGGCGCGAGTGAGACAGGCGGTCAGCGCGGTGACCGGCCAGGGGAAAGGAAGGGGGCAGAAAGGAGCCACGAGGCTTGATGTGGTCCAGCGAGGAGGAGGTCGGGGAGTCGATCCGGTGAAGTCCGACGGCGTCGTGACGGCTCGGGGTCGGGGTAGGCCACGAGCATCGGGGGCGACGGGGTCGAGGCGAGGATGTCTTCCGAGGAAACGGGGCGGCGCCGACGGGGTGGGGATGAGGAGGCAACGTCGATAGTGGTGGGCGACGGGGACAGCGAGGTTGAGGTGTCGGGCAGTTCAATCCCCCGATCCCGATCTGGATTGGGGAGGGGAGAGAGACGTGGGGGTGGGGAGTGGGCTAGGGTTCGGTTCGGTGGGTGGGGGGTTAAGCGGGGCAGTGGGGGAGGCCGGCTGGGCCAGGTGGGCCGGTTGGCCACCTGGGCCAGTTGGGCGAGAGGGGTGTTTTTTTTCTTTTTTTCTTTGTTTTTATTTATTATTTTCTCATCTCTGTTTTCTATTATAGTTCATTTACTTTTAGTTTTATAAAATACTAAGTTAGCACCTGCTACCTCTTGAGCACTGTGTTGCTTTTTCCTTGAAGAGGAAAGGGTGATGCAGCAAAGTAGCGTAAGTATTTCCCTCAGTTTTTGAGAACCAAGGTATCAATCCAGTAGGAGGCCACACGCAAGTCCCTCGTACCTACACAAACAAATAAGAACCTCGCAACCAACGCGATAAAGGGGTTGTCAATCCCTTCACGGTCACTCACGAGAGTGAGATCTGATAGAGATAATAAGATAAATATTTTTGGTATTTTTATGATATAGATAGGAAAGTAAAGATTGCATAATAAATAGATTGGAAACTTATATGATAAGAGATAGACCCAGGGGCCATAAATTTCACCAGAGGCGTCTCTCAAGATAGCATAAGTATTACTGTCGGTGTTAAAACCGGCGGATCTCGGGTAGGGGGTCCCGAACTGTGCATCTAGGCGGATGGTAACAGGAGGCAGGGGACACAATGTTTTACCCAGGTTCGGGCCCTCTTGATGGAGGTAAAACCCTACGTCCTGCTTGATTAATATTGATGATATGGGTAGTACAAGAGTAGATCTACCGCGAGATCAGAGAGGCTAAACCCTAGATGCTAGCCTATGGTATGATTGTTGTTCGTCCTACGGACTAAAACCCTCTGGTTTATATAGACACCGAAGAGGCTAGGGTTACACAGAGTCGGTTACAATGGTAGGAGATCTACATATCTGTATTGCCAAGGTTGCCTTCCACGCCAAGGAAAGTCCCTTCCAGACACGGGACGAAGTCTTCAATCTTGTATCTTCATAGTCGAGGAGTCCGGTCGAAGGTAGAGTCCGGCTATCCGGACACCCCCTAATCCAGGACTCCCTCAGTAGCCCCTGAACCAGGCTTCAATGACGATGAGTCCGGCGCGTAGATTGTCTTCGGCATTGCAAGGCGGGTTCCTCCTCCAAGTACTTCATAGAAGATTTTGAACACAAAGGTAGTGTCCGGCTCTGCAAAATAAGTTTCCACATATTGCCATAGAGAGAATAATATTTACACAAATCTAATCTGTTGACGTATTCCGTAGTGTGACATCACACCACGGCCAAGTCTTTATTCGAATCGTTTTACTGTCCCACCTCAGCGCGTTTAGCGAGGCGGTTTCCTTGGCACGTCTTGTCAAAGCAGAGATCGTGTCCCCTTATTCCGCTACAAGAAATCTGTTAATCCATGACGGAATTCTGGTGACGTTCCTGAAAACCATCACAGATACAGCACCGGTCCCTCCGGGTCGTCACAGAAATTGTCACGGGTCAACAAGATGCGAATGGCCACTGAAATGATGCCCCATTATGACGGAGAATAAAAGACTGTCATGGAAAACGTCATGGACAGACCATGTGGACCTAAGCAGGACCGTCACCGATGGCTCGTGCTGATGTGGCATGTATCCGGTGTGATGCGTATGCTGAATCCTGATTGGTCAATCCACCCTTCTCGCGGATCGCGCATCACAACCGTCCACTCCCTCAGATCACACGGTAGGCACATGGCCCAACGGTGGTTGACCGCCTCCACCACCGCTGCTCCCCATCTTCTTCTCCATCCTCCATCCCCCAATTCAACCCTATCCATCTCCCTCTCCCTCGTCCGCCGCCACCACCGGCAACCTCGGTGCCCCCCTCCCCAACCGCCACCGCCACCGACCCCACCCTCTCCCCCATCCCCTGCTCTCACCTTCTCTCCTTAAACTAGGCGGCCACCAGAATGAGCAGACCAAGGCGCTTCCCGATTTGCGGCGCTGCTTCCAGATCCGCCCGAGCAGAGCCAAAGGTCGGCTCCTTCTCCGTGTTGTTCTGCGCCAAGGTTGGCCTCCTCTTCCTTCTCCGCGTGGTCCATGGCGCTAATCCCGGACGGTACCGCCTCTCCGGTTCCGAATCCCACCCCTAAATCGATAGATGGATCTCCATGGTTGATGTGTTTTCCTACTGCTTTGGTTGGTCGCGGGTGAGGCACTCAATACCATGGCCGGACGGAGGTTGGGTGATTTCCTTCCCTAACCTCGCCGCCTAGCTACTCCACCGCGAGCTTCTCGTCCCCAGGTTTTTCTTCCCCTGCTTGCTCCCTCCCTCTTCCTCTCTATCGATTGGTTTCTGCTGTATGCTTGCTGGTCAAGTACCAATCATCTCTTGCGTTGGTGCTGCTGCTGTGTGGATTTGTTTATATTGTTGATATTGCTTAGCTAGTGTGGATGACTGGATGTAGGTGCATGACCGTGCTCAACCTAATAGAATATTTTCAAATAAAAATAACAATTAGTGCTCAAGTAATTTATGGGTTGAGTTCTAGGCATAGTTAAATGTAGCAGCAGCATACAGTTTTCACAGTGCACACTGCCGAGCATGCATTTTTGTATGTAGAAATCTCAAATCTTTGTAACACAACACTTGCTGGCATTGGGTAAATGACTTGCCTTTCATTAACTACAGTCTTGCATTTTTATAAAAAGAAAAAAGATGATCTCTTTCATGCAAATGTACTCTGTGAGATAATAATACATCCGCGTGTATGTGTAGTTCATTGGGCCTGTAGCTCACTAGTTTGTGTTTCCCCTATAATGTTTACCTCTGCTATCATGATGGATTTGGCTTTGCAGTCCGGTCCTTGACATATACTTCTCGTTCGAAGAATTAGTATTTTAAAATTTTAGTGTCTACGTAACAACAGTACCTTGGAATATACTACCTGTTGGAAGGATTAACATTTTATATCCTGAAAATTTGTTATTGCAGCTGCTCTTTAGCTACATAGCTACATAATATCAAATCTGACTTGACTTTATATGTTTATATTATATGGCAAGTTGATTGTGTAGCCTATGTACAGAAGCTCAGTGTGTAGATAAGTTATTGCAGCTGCTCTTTAGCTACATAGCTACATAATATCAAATTCTGAACCATAGTTGTAGCTGGATATAAAGATAAAAAATAACATATATGATATAGACTTAGGACCTGTTCTACAACCAGCACTCAACAATTTACAGGTAAACAAACATGCACAAGACTTCGCTGAATAATTTGAAGCAATGGAGATAACATACGAAGCAACAAAATGATGTCTTTTGGTTACTTGGTGTACTTGGCTGTACTATTTATTAGGGTTGATTTCTGTGCTACTAATGACTACTGCCTTCTCCACCCATCCAATGGTGTATAGGACGTCCTCCTCCTTGATGCGGCTGTCCCCAACGAGCTCTCTTCGCCGGAGGAGGTGGAGCAGCATGTCCAGCACCCCCTTGGCCCCCTATCCTGCAGCACATGGACGAGCTCACTGACAGCTGCGTTCTGCCCTCCTAGTGTGGTGAGCTTCTCTCATCTCCCCCCTTTACGCCCAAATCTAGATGATACCTGCAATCTAAATACGAATCATGTTTTTGTTCAGTTTAGCGGTGAATTCAATTGCTTAGATGAACATGTGAGGTTTGTTAGTTGCCGATGCTTATGTGGATCTGGTTCTCTTGCACGGTTACACATAATTTAATCAAGGCAAGCTAATGCTAATCCATAGTATGATATAGCTAAAAAAATCTAAGATGTACAGGTCTTCATGTTGCTTTGGTACAGATCTTTTGGGAGTTAATTTGGTAACTTCAACCTGTTAGATATAAATTCAGCTGTGACTCTATATCTTGCCAGAATCGACTTGTTTTGCAGATGCGTGTATGTAGTACTTGAGAAAAAACCTAATTATTTAACTGAAACACTGTCTAATTATTAATTGGAAATAACTATAAATTTGGATGTTTAGCCTGGTGTGTGAATTAAAAAGAACTGAGAGATGATAAAACATTCATATATGTAGGTCAGATTCTATTACAAATATATGTAGGTCACTGTAATAGTATTTTCTCATTGAAAATGGAGAAAATGTACTACGTGATAAGTATGCTGGAACTAAAAAATTGTTAGTCGATGTGTATTGCATATATCTTTTTGTTTGGATGCCAAAAATTGTTAGTCGGACTATTTTTATATGTGTAATAATACATACAAAAACTGACTTCTACTTGATCCAATCCTTTATGTCTTCTACACAATATTTGTTGTATATGTAGTTGGACTATTTTTATCTATAGGACTATCTTACAAATGTCTTTTCATCTAGATTAATCGTAAGCCACATATGCCAGATCTTTTTCTTGTGGAGTATCATATTAGATAGGGCACAGATTCCATCAAGACATAATCATCATGGAATTGTTTCATTCTTTTTTACCTTTTGAGATGAGAAACAATGGCTAGGTATTTTCATCAATGCACATTATTCAGTTGGGCTGCATTATCAAGTTTATTGTGGTGATTGTTTAAAATAAGAAAAACGGAGTTTACTTCCAACTCTATTGGTCTATGTGTGCTCATCATTTCTTTTTGTTGCCACCAGTTGTTTCTTTTCACACCTTGGTTAATTTGTTGCACTACTTTGCATCCTGGGAGTGAAAAAATATAGAACTTGATAATCTGTAGTAAGCTACTTGTAGTTTAACCTACTGGCTGTAATATTTTATAACGCGACATATTTTTCATCATGTGGCAGATATTGGTTATGGGAGCATTTTCAACAAGAAAGACATGCGTTTTGACAACTTTGGCATGGACGGGTGGATTTGCTGCTTGGATGACCCCTAGTTGGTGTGTGGCTGCCTGATAAGAGTGGCCATCGCTTTGTGGGCGTGGTGCTAGTTGTAGAGTAGGATAGTGTTCTTCGGCACATGCTTGTAAAATTAATGTTTTTTTGGGTCTTTTTTCCGCTCCTGTAGAGGTGTATTTTTGGATATGTTGTTGTAATTTTCTTTTTCTAATGACATGAGCATATACTTTCTGTCAAATTCTTATTGGTGTAAATTTTCCATGGAAAATGAGAGATGCGTGAATCTCTTGGAATGAAATTAGTGGGCCTTGAAATTAATGGGCTTAAATTATAATTGGGTTGATTACTATATGGGCCGCCACTCTTGGACATGGCTGAAATTTAGTGGGCCAAAACTTAGATGGGCTGATTACTACACATGCTGCCATGTCAGATCCATGTCAGATGATGATGTGGCACGGAAGTTAACGCCGTTATGAGCACTATAGCCATGATGGTCAAGATCCGTCATGGTCGGTGACGGTTTTCAATGATCCGTCATGGAGTGTACGGTGGTCAAATTATGACGCGATATACATGACGGATTTTAAATCCGTCACACATACCTTTGCATGACAGTTTTGTAGAGGTCTGTGACGGACTGAAACTGTCATGTATTAACAGGATTCTTGTAGGGTTCCGGGATTCTCATCAATACGGGCGTGGGTAACCCAACCGCGCCATTGATTACGGCGCTTGGGAGATAAGCGAGTTTTACCAGGCTGGTGGGGACGCATAGTTGCGTCCACCCATATAAGGGGATAAGGACCCACCTTTTCATCCACGCCTTCTTCCTCCTTTGCCTATCCATTTCCGTGCACTCGAGCTCCAGCGCCCAAGTCTACACACCCCACCTCAACCTTCTCCAGCCATGTCCGGAGCGGGAGGCAAGTGGATGGTCTCCTTCGTTACGGAGGGACACATCAAAAAACTGAGGAAGGCCGGATACTTGTCTAACGACATTGCACACCGGCTTCCCGAAGAGGGGCAGCTCATCCCCACCCCTAGGCCCCATGAGAGGGTGGTGTTCCTCCCCCGTTTCCTCCATGGACTGGGCTTCTCTCTCCACCCATTTGTGCTGGGGCTCATGTTCTACTATGGCCTGGATTTCCACGATCTGGCCTCGAACTTTGTCCTCAACATCTCGGCGTTTATCGTCGTGTGCAAGGCTTTCTTCTGCATCCGCCCCCATTTCAGCCTATGGCTCAAGACTTTTAATGTCAAGCCGAAGGTGGTGCACGGCACCCAGGCGGAGTGCGGAGGCGCCATGGTGGGCAAGATGCCCAACGTCCTATGGCTCGAGGGCTCCTTCGTGGAGTCCCTAAAGGGGTGGCAATCGGGGTGGTTTTACATCCCCGAGCCGTGCGACCCTGAATGGGTCGCAGCCCCCGAGTTCCGATCCGGACCCCCTACGCGGCTCGCCTCCTGGAAAGAGACGGGCCTGTCGTGGGGTAAAAAAGGAGAGCTGACCAGACTCCAAACATGCATCCAAACCCTGGTGGACAAGAAGCTCAAACTTGTCAACGTAGTCCATGTTATGCTCATCCGTCGGATCCTCCCGTGTCAACAACGGGCTTTCAACCTGTGGGAGTTCGACCCGGCGCGGCACCGAACTCTGAGCAGGCTCTTCGACACGACGTGCGAAGATGCCTGGAAGGTGCTTTCCAAGGGCGCCGAGGCCCCCGCATCTGCTACCGAGGATCGCGGATTCAGCACGCAGCGTAACGCTCGTGCGGTAACTGTTTTTACCTTTTACAGGGTATTAGTTTTTCATAGTTTGACTCCATGCGGGATCTAAGCTCCCTTACCTTTGACAGGATTGGCAGGAGACGTCCGGACAGATCAACTGTCCGGCTCCTTTGCCCGAAGGCCCAGCGGACGCTTGCTTGGCGAAGCTACTGGTTCCGGCACCCTATGTGGTGCCAGAGAGGAAGGCCAAGTAGAAGACCACGGGGACTCGAAAGAGTGCCCGGCGCCAGGAGGTGTCGGATTCATCATCGGACGACTCCAAGGCACACTCCTCCCATGAAGATGAGGAGGAGGAAGAAGAGACCTCTCCCCTTCCAGCGGGGCGAGGGAAGAAAAGGAAGGCCGCCCCAACTGGGGAGGCCGAAGGGTCCAAGAAGGGGAAGACCCCTCCTCCGGACTACTGCACCAACGCCGACGACGGCGAAGAGGAGTGGCCGCACAGGGCCAAGCCCCTAGCGAGATCGTAAGTATCCGGATACCAGAGTGATTCATAGTATTCCCCCATTGCACAGCTTTTCCTTACGTCGAACATGTTTATGCAGTCCACCCAAAGACCGGCTTGACGTGTCGTCGAGCGGTTCCCTGGATTCGTCGGATGTGAATTCGCTTCCGACGGCTACCTCCCCCCATCCTACGGACGACACTGTGGTGGCGTCCCAACAGGTTCCAAGCGAGGAGGAGGTGGTCCTGGAGGCGCCGCAAGGCGACCTCCCAGAATCCAGGCGTAAAGGGGATAGAACCCCCAAGGGCTCCAAGTCCGGCCTTGAGCCGGACACCGCGCCGGAACCTTGAACGATTGCGGACTCCGGTAGGCAGCCTCCTTCCAAGAGGAGCAAGCCTACCGAGCCGGCGACCTCCGTCCAACCGGAGGCACCGGACAATTTGCTGGAGGTGCTTAACAGCGCCTCCATCGACGAGGAGCACCGCACTATTATGAGTGTGGTGATCTAGAAGGTTCAGTCCGCCAAGAGCGGACTGACTGAAGCCTGTGCCAGCCTTCTAACAGGCTTTGAGGTAAGTAAAGAATATGTAAAAATATTACCGCATAGACAGTAGCCCCTGATGCTCTGTTCGGCGTTCGGAAAGTAAAGCCAAATAGACGATCTAATAACATTCTCAGGAGTCTAACATAATCAAGTCAATATGTGTATGCAGGCTTCGCTGCTGGCCTCCGCCGCACTGACTGCGGAGGTGGATACGCTGAAGCAAAACCTCGTGCGGTTCGAGAACGAGCTCGGCCATGCCAAGAGGCAACTCGAGGAGAAGGAAGGTAAGTAATACCTTGCGCAAGTATATAGAGAAGATGTGGTTGCAAAAAATTACAAGATCAACGTGCGATTATAGGGGCCACGACCGAGGTGGCAACCCTTAAGAAAGCGTTGTCCAAGGCCGAAAACAGAGCGGCTGCGGAGCGCACAGAGAGAGAGAAGAAGGAGGCGCGGGTGGAGGAGGTGCAGAAAGAGCTCCAGGCTCTCGTGAAAAAACACGAGAGTTTGGAGCTTGACTCGAAGACGCAAGCGTCCGAGCTTGCGGTAGCCCTTGAAAGCGCGAAGTCTGCAAAGGCCGAAGCCCAGAAAGCCCTCCAAGAAATTGGAGATATTTAGAAGATAGCGGCTGGTAAGGCATTCATTATGCAAAGCAAGCACGTGAAAGTGAATTACTTGTTACTTACCCGAGTCCGGAGCTCTCCAGGAGCATTCGCAGATTTGCCCCGTAGTGCGTCTGATGCCACCGCCTACTACCGAGCCGAGGAGGGGAGCTCGACGAAGAAGGTGTTCTGGTCTCAGTATGCTGACGCCGGACACCTTGTGCCTTTGAACGACCAGCTGAAGCAAATGGTCGAGCTCCACAAGGTGGCCGAACAGGCCATGAAGGGCCTCATAGTTCGGTTTGGCCTGGAGAGGCTCTGCCTGGGAGATACTTCGGGCTGGTGAGGCGGCTGGTGAATGCATGTCCACGGCTTGAAGTAATCAAGCGCTCCATCTGCATCGAAGGTGCCCGTAGGGCGCTTGCCCGTGCTAAAGTGCACTGGGGCAAGATGGATGCGGAGAAGCTGGTGAAGGACGGGCCGCACCCGGGCAAGGAGCATCGCATCCCGGAAGCGTATTATGAGGGCGTCCTGAAGGGTGCCCGCCTTATAGCGGATGAATGCTCCAAAGATGTAATATTTGAGTAAACTCACATTTGTGATCCTGTACGCTGAAAACTTGTTCATATGTGCTAAGCAACGCTTTTGAATTTAAAATATTACCTTCGGTGCGGCCGTTTATCAAATTTGAGAGATGGTGAGTCGTCGGCTTCTGCCCCCATGCCACGAGTGCTGGGGTGTTCGGGATAAACATGAGCGCTCTTTTTCCCATTCTTGGGTCCTTCGAGGGAGGCGCTCAACACAACGAACAAGGCAATCGGACTATAATGCTTGAACACTCTCACTTAGCCATAG